>NC_083414.1:86554122-86805512 GCF_020745735.1 Hemiscyllium ocellatum | reverse complement strand
ACTTCCAGCTCGGCGAGCAGAACCATTTTAACAAATTCGTCAGTTGCGAACTTCCACTCATAATGTCATGCTGACTATTCCGAATCAAATTCTATTTTCAAAATGCATCTTATCCCTGAGAATCATCTCAAGTAATGTACAGATTTTAATCTTCCCGGTCTATAGTTTCTAGACATTTGATTTTTTTAGTCCTTCTTGAATAAGCTACAACATCTGTTATCCTCTAATCTTCAGGAATCTCACCTGTGGTTAATGATGATCAGATTTATCAGCCAGGGTTCCCGCAAATTCTTCTCTCCCCCCTTGCAGTGTTCTTGGATTTATCTGTTAAGGAACATGAGATTTATCCAACTTCAAACATTCTAGTATATTCAAAACCTCACCTACTGTGATATGGAGTGTCCCTAAGATATCACCACTAACTTCCCCAAATTCCCAAGTATTCATGTCTTTCTCCACGGTAAACACAGAGGAGAAATAAATGTTGAGGACATCGTCCATCTCTTATGCTTCCACGTATATATGTCCAGTTTAGTCATTGAGGGTCCTATTCTATCTGTAGTTAATGTTTTTCTTTTAATATTCTAATGACCCTATTTGGATTCACCCTGATCTCCTCAGCCAAGGCTATCTCACAGCCCTTTATCACACGACTGATTTCCTTCTTCAATAAACTATAGTATCCCCTGTGTACCTCCAGTGATTCCCTGATCCCGCCTGCCTGGACTTGAGCCACACCTCCACATTCTTTTTTGGGCAAAGCCTCAATATCTCCTGTCTTCCAAGGTTTCCCAGTCCTGCCAACTTTCCTATCACCCTCACAGGAACATATAGACCTTGAACTCTAGCTGACTCACTGTTAAAGGCTTCCCACTTGCCAGAGGTCCCTTTGCCTGCAAACAAACTACTGCAATCCAACCTGGCAAACTTCTAATTAAGTCTAAATTCACCTTGCACAAATTTAGAAATTCAATCTGTGGGCAGGTTTTTTTCTTCTCCATAGCTATTTTAAAATTAATAGAACTATGGTCACAGGTCCCAAACTGCGCATCCATTGTCACCTCACTCACCTTTCCTGCCCTATTTCCTAAGAAAAGGTCAAATTTTGCCTCTTCTCGATTCGGACCCATCCACATACTGCTTAAAGAAACTTTCCTGACGCACTTAATGAATTCCATCTCATCAATCCCTTAATGTTCTGGCAGTCCCAGTCGGTGTTATGAAAAGTAAAACTCCTATTATGATAACCCTATTGTTCCTGCAAGTCTCCCCAAGCTCTCTACACATTTTTGTTCCTCCAATTCCTATTGACTATTTGGGGGCCCATAGTAAAACCCCAATAATGTCACCATCCACTTCTTATTTCTTAGTTCCACCCGCAAAGTCACTCTGATTGATCTTTTAGTTCTTTCATCTCTGATGTTTTGTGATACTCCCTTTAATCAGAAATGCACATCCCCCTCCCCTCTTTCCACCATTTCTGTCCTTCCTAATGCAATTTACCCTGGTACTTTAAGCTGTCAATCCTATCCGTCCCTCAACCATATTTATGTAATAGCTATACTATCCCAGTCCCACGAACCTATCCATACCCGGAGTTCATCGATCTTACCTATCATTGAAATAAATGCAATTTAATCCAACAGGCATTCCTTGTCCCCGTCTGGTTCCAGCCTGACCTGTCTTTTAACATTACAAATCCTGATTACAGTATCTCTTTCCAGCTTCGCACTTGCCTCCCTGCTCTTGAGGATACCACCTCCTGCCAATCTCGTTTCAACTCGTCCTTGTAGCACGAGCAAAACTGCTCCGGTGCATGTGCAACCTGTCCCTCTTGAACGGGTCACCTTTGTAACAGAAAAGATCCTAATGATCTAAAAATCTGAATCCCTACACCCGCCCCAATTCTTTAGCCACATATTTATTTGCCATATTCTCCTATTTTTACCTTCACGAGCTCATGACACTGGAATTAATCTGGAGATTATCACTGACGAGGTCCTGGTTTTTAACATTCCTCCTCGTTCTCTGTAATAACTCTGTAGGACCTCATTCCTATATCTACCTCTGTCATTTGTGCCAACGTGCACAATGACTTCTGACTGTTCAGCCTCCCTCTTGAGAACGTTCTGCAGTCGCTTGGAGACATCCTGTCCTCTGACACCTGAGAGGCAACACATCATCCTGGATTCCGTTTTGAGGCCACAGGATCTCCGATCTGTCCCCCTAACAATCGACTCTTCTACCTCTAAGACCCTGTTTATCTTTATCATTTCCTGCTGTGCCCCAGCGCCAGTTGTACTGCAACCAACCTGGCTACTGCTGCTTTCTCTTGAACGATCATTTCCCAACACCCACCCACTCCCCCAACCCCAAAATCAGTATCCAGAATGGTATTTTTTTTCAAGGGAATAGCCAGAGGGAATTCCTACTCCCTTTGCCATTCCTAATTGTCGCTCAGCTACTCTCTGCCTGGAATACAACAGGAAGCAAGGAACGCCTGTTGGATTAAATAGCGTTTATTTAAAGGCAACAGGGCTGACAATTCAGGCAGATGAACTCAGGGCATGGATCTTTACACGGGACTGGGATATAACAGTCATTGCAGAAACAGGCTAAGGGAGGGATTTGGGTGAGACCAAATCACTAAAGCTCTTATGCATGAAGTCCTCAGTATCTCGGATGACCCTGAGAGCAGCCAGCTACAGCTCCCGAACACTTCCCATACACGTGTAGTCATCAGGAACAGTGGAAGTCTCCCTGAGCACCCACATCCCGCAGGTAGAACATGTGACTGCCCTAACTGCCATCTCGACTGCTGTCAGACGAGCATTAAAGGGACTTTACCTGAGCTTACCTGCACTTTTTGCTGAGCTGCTGCTCATTGAAGCCTCTCGAATCAAAGAATTACTACCTACTCTGCTACTTACAGCATGTCAATCGACCACTCCACGTTAAGTTTTGGTTAGGGAAGGATTGAAACACTTAGTTTTATTTCAAAAATATACTTTATTCATAAAATATTTTGATGATCTATACAATTGATGATGCAAAACATATGTACACATTGAATTTCTTTAGATTCAGAGATTGGAATTAATCCTTCGTATATACAAGTCTGTTCGTTTACCATCCATATATTTTGCTGAGATGTCAGCGGAGCCCACTTACTGAGTGGGCCCCCTGTTCTTCTTTGGTGGACAGACATTACACGGTGGTCTTTCCCCACCGTGACTTGGTGGCAGCTGCCCCAAGATTCAGCACGTCCCTCAACACGTAGTCCTGGACCTCGGAATGTGCCAGTCTGCAACACTCAGTCGGGCTCTACTCCTTCAGCTGGAAGATCAACAGGTTTCAGACAGACCAAAGAACTTCTTAGACCGAGTTGATGATCCTCCAGGCACAATTGATATTCGTCTCAGTGTGCGTGCCGGGGAACAGGCCAGAGAGCATGCAGTCCTGTGTCACGGAGCTGTTCAGAACAAACCTCAACAAACACCACTGCATTCCTCTCCAGACTTCCTTTCCATAGGCACATTCCAGAAGGAGGTGTGTGACAGTCTCATCCCTCCACAACCGCTTCGAGGGCAGCGTGGGGTGCGGCTGAGGGTCCTGGCCTGCATAAAGGATGTCACAGGCAGAGCCCTTCTCAACACCAGCCAAGCCATGTCTTGGTGTTTGTTGGAAATTTCTGACGATGAAGCATTCTGCCAAATGGTTTTGACAGTCTGCTCAGGGAACCGCTCGATCGGATTCGCCCTCCCCTTTTCCAGAAGGATCTCAAGGACACTATGTGCTGACCACTTCCTGATGGACTTGTGGTCATAGGTGTTTTTCTTCATAAATTTCTCCACGAAGGGCAGGTGATATGGAACCGTCCAACAACTTGGAGCATTACACGGCTGCGAGGCCAGGCCGATCCTTTGCAACACCGGGGAATCTCAGTACGCAGTGACACTTGGTGTTTGCGTACCAGGGATCCACGCACAGCTTGATGCAGCCACACACAAAGGTGGCCATCAGGATGACGGTGACATTGGGCGTGTTTTCTCCCCCGTTGTCCAAATCTTTATGTATCGAGTCCACCTTTGATCTCCATATAAAATGGAAGATGGCCCGGGTGACTGAGACGGCCCTGGTTCTTGGAATAGGCCAGACCTGTGCCACATATAACAGCAATGACAGTGCCTCACATCTGATGACTAGGTTTTTTTCCCGCGGTGGAGAGCGACCGGAGCTTCCATCTGCCCAATTTCTTCCTCACTTTCCTGATATGCTCCTCCCAATACTTGGCACACGGCCCAGCCCCTCCGAATCGAATACCCAGCACCTTCAGATGGCCAGTCCTGACAGTGAAGGGGATAAAGGATTGACTCGGTTTACCTTGGCCCCCAAGGCCCGTTCGATCTGGTCACATATGCACATGAGTCTGTTCACGGACATTGGTTCCAAGCAGAAAACGGCGAGGTCATCCATGTACAGGGAGGTCTTAACGTGTAGGCCCACACTGCCAGGAATAGTCGCCCCTGTCAGGCTTGCATCCTTCCTGATTGACTCGGCAAACTGTTTTAGGCAGCACACAAACAAAGCAGGAGAGAGAGGACAGCCATGCCTGACTCCAGATTTAACTGGGAAGCTATCTGATTCCCACCCATTGATTGAGACGGCACTGGCAATATTGGTGTAGAGTCGTCTGATCCAATTGCAGACTCCCTCCCCAAAGCCCATTTGGGAAAGGAAATCTCTCATATGCGTATGTGATATCCTGTCAACACTTTCTCCCGGTCCAGGCTGATGAGGCAGGTGTCCAACCCCACTGTCCTGGACGTAGGTGATCATATCCCTGAGGAGTGCGAGACTCTCAGCGATCTTCCTGCCCGGTACAGTACAGGTTTGGTCAGGGTGAATCACCAACCCAAGAACAGACCTGACCCAGATGGTGATGAATTTTTACACGATTTTGTAATCTCCATTCAATAGTGAGATCAGTCTCCATTTTCTGATTCCCTCCCTCTCACCCTTCCACTTGTAGATGAGGGTGATGATGACTTTCCTCGTGGATTCACTGATAGCAAATGCCAGAAACATACAGACATACACCTTCAGCAGGTCCTGAACAATCACGTCACACAGAGCAGAATAGAGCTCGACGAGTAAGCCGTCACTTCCGAGAGTTTTATTCTTTTCAAAGGACTTGAGTTCCTTGGTCAGCTCATCCAGAGATTATGGCTGGTCCAGCCTCTCGCGTGTTCTGTCTTCTAAGACCTCCGTGATAGAGGACAGGAATGATTCGGAGGCCACGCTGTCGGTTGGCTTCAAGTTATACACACCGGCATTGAAGGATTTGCTGATCCTCATGGAGTCAGCATGAGATGACATTAGTGAGCCATCTTCTTCCTTCTTTGTGCACCTTCTGGAAGAAGAAACGTGAGCACTTGTTGTCCTGCTCCACGGAGTGGACGCTGGACTGGAAGATTATCTTGGAGGCCTCTGAGGCAAAGAGCGAAGCTTGCTGGCCCTTCATCACCTGGAGATCCTCCATGACATTGACCCCCATCGTCTGCAGCAGGAGCAGGTTCTGCATTCCTCCCTGGAGTTGGGACAGTTTTGCCCGCCTCTCTCATGCCTGCTGAACACCTTTGAGGGTGAAGAAACTCTTGATGTTCCCTTTTACTGTTTCCAACCAATCCGCTGGAGACTCAAAGAGGAGCTTCATGGTCCTCCAACCTGCGTAGTTCCTCTGAGGTCCTCAATGTTTCCTGGGATCAACTCCTTTGTGTTCAGCTTCAACGTTCCCTTACCAGACCGCTTCTCGTCCTGTAGGTGACAGTCGGCCAGCAGGAGGCACTGGTAAGAGCAGAACACCGGCTTGACGTTGGTGGATCTGACGGAAAATGTTCAGGACACAAATAGGTAATCTATCCATGAGCGCACAGACCCATCTGCCCATGACAAGGTATATCTACACTGTCCTCGGTCTGGAGGGCTGCTGAAGACGTCGTGCAACCAGACATCTTCTACCGTTTCCATCAGGGCTCTGTGAATGGTGTCCAGTTTACTGTTCCCCACCCCCCCCCCCCACCCCACGCCGCCGGATTGTCCATCTGCATCAATGATACAGTTCAAGTCTCCGGCCAGAATGACCGGACTGGACGTAGCCAGCAACAGTGGAAGCTATTGCAGGACGGCCAACCGTTCACTCTTACCCACTGAGGCGTACACATTAATCAGTTTCTTGGTAGCATTCCTGCACCTGACGTCAGGGCGAGGAGGCGCCGGCCCAACACCTCTTAACCTCGAAGATGGTGAAATTGCCTCCTCACAACAGGCCGGAGGCGTGGATATCTTTGCCCCCCCTCCCCCCGAACAAACCGACGGCCCATGGGCCCACAAGCTTGACCATCTCCTGTAGCTAGTGAGGTGCGGTGTCCCACACTCTGCAGAAACAGGACATCAGCTTTTACATTGGCTAGGAAGGCCAATGTAGAAACGCATCGCATAGCAGATTTAGTGCTATGTACATTAATGCTGGCAATTTTTATACCATTTTAACAGTTTATGAGGTTACCAGTGTCCATCTGCTGTTGGTCCTGCCTCTCTGGTTAAGCTGTCTGCATCGCTGTGGTGTAAGCGAACTGCTGGACACTCGCAGGGCTGAGGTAGCTGTCCAAATGCACGCTGCGGACATTTCCCGCTCTGGTGTCATTAGGCTGGGACCAGGGTCCACACAGTCCAGGTCTCTGCCTGACCACAGGGCTGTCAGAGGATCGCTGCTCCCAGTTACCTGGAGCTGTGGGGCGTTGGGTACCTCCTGGTCCTCACTGGGTGGGGGTTGGTCTTTACCAGTCCCCTCAGAGGGTTCGTCTTTTCCTGTTTGGGGGGGGTGCTGCCCTCCTTTCTCCCCATGGCGCTTTGTCTCTTCTTCTAGTGACGAACCTCCTTACACCCGTCCTCATTATCCGAAGAGCTGGCCATATACTCTTCATGCAGGTGTTGTTTCCCCCTTTGCTGGGTGGTTTTGGGGACCTCCTCTGCCCCCTTGCTTCCCTCCTCTTCCATTACGTCTGTATGTCCTGTAAGAGCTTGGATTGACTGTTGCACCTCCCCACTGGCTGCGCCTGATACACTCCAGCCTGTTCTTCCTTTGGGTTCCACCAGACACCATTCCTCTGCTGTTTCGTGATACCTTTCTGGTCTTTTGCGGTCCACGGTTCATGTTGCCATCTCCGGCCATCTGTGCATAGCTGGCAGTCGCTCATCTTGGGCAGGCCTAGTACACGTGTTCCATCTCTCCACACAGATTACAGTTCTCGGCCTCTTTGCATTCCTTGGTTGGGTGACCATCCTGCCTGCAGTTTCGACAAATAGTCACCTTACAGTCTGCTGGCATGTCTACAGTCTACAGCTTCGGCACACTTTCGGCTGCCCTGCATATATCATGTAACCCTTCGATTGCAAAGGAGGATGTTCCCATTGGCATCGACACTTAGGGTAACCCTGACCTGCAGCTTGCTGGTCCAGATGCTTAATGGGTCGATCACATCAGTGCTTTCTCCCTCGACCTGGATGTATCTTCTCAGGAAGTTCAGGACATCAGCTGCTGGGACGTGGGGTTTGTATATATGAATCATAACAATCCTACTCCTCTTTGCAGGAAGTACACACAACGGGACCACCGGCAAGATGGAAAACAGAGGCTCCCCTTCCTTCTCTTTGAACACCTTCAGGAGCTGCTCGCACTGCTTCATGCTCCTGAAAGTCACATCGAAATAGCCTGCCCCAGGGAAATCCTGCAGACAGGGCACGTTTGCTGCATCAAACCCGCAGCACACGAGCAGAATCTTCTTGAGGAACACCGTCCATCCATCGGTGTACGTTTCTCCACCTTCTTTACAGTAACCCTGACTGTGTTGTGAATGCCTGGCCTGGGCTGCGAGTGTCTGCTGAGGCCATAGCTCCTAGGTTGACTGATCTCTGAACTGGCATTAGGTTGAAGCCAGCATGAAGACCCACCAAGAGCAGGTCAGCACAACCAAACAATCCACCAATCACAAACCAGCGATGATCTCAACTAATTCTGATGATTCGCAACTCGACACCCGTTCTAATAAAAGCAGATGCTTGAGCCTAGACTCGTCTTATGAAAGCCATCTTTTGATCATCCTCTACAGTGATGGAATGTTTAGGCCTTAAGCACTCCTAAACACCACGCCCATGCTTGGAGGGAGTGTTGCTGAGGTCTTCATTCTGATAGTGGTGACTGTGCTGATGCAAACCTTCACCCTGACAGCCAATCCGCATTGTCGCAGTCCTCTGGTCTTTGCTGTCGCTTAGTATTGCATTTATTAATTCCTTGAATCTATTGACTTCATTCCAAACTGTGTCTCACTCCAGAGGGAGAGATGCTGATGTTCCAGTGAATACAGGTTATTAGAAAAGGTTTACCATTAGACATAGAACAACAGCATGCCCATCCGCTCACTGAGTCTGCTTTTCCTTTCGATTAGGGTACATTTATTCTGATAACCCCATTCCACTTTCCTGCATTTTCCCCATAATCCTTGTTTAAAAATCTGTCCATCTCAGCCTTGAAGATATTGAGTGATACAGCCTCAACAGCCTTCACAATTTTCTACAATGGTTTCCCTCCCATTGATGTGAGACTTGGTCGTCTTTAGTCCCCGTGGTTTTTTTTCTAGCACTTTGAGTGGAAGTTGAACTTACATTAGATGTTGTCCTGTTTAATCACACCTCCTCTGTGGCCAGAGGCAAAGCAAAAAAAAGTCACAAAGTTTAAGAGCCTGTAACCTCCTCCGTCATCTAACACACCAGTCTAATTTGCAGTTCATCCAGATCTAGAGATTAGCCCACTTTTTGTCCTGCATCAAATTCCAATTCTTCCTCAGCATCTGTGTCAATTTGCTCAGAGGCACACTGTCAGGAACTGACAGTGAATCCAGAAACTGCTTCTCCAAAGCAAAGACCGATATGTCGTACGTGTTTAACATATTCTCTGCACAGGCTGCTTTCTCAGTCCCTAATACTCCCCATTCTGTCTCTTGTTACTCTCTTACCCTTAATACACCGATAAAATGTCATTGAATTCTTGAAAATATTGCTGGCTAATGTTTGTATCATACCCCTTTTTGCTCTTCAACTTACTTTCTTGTGTTTATCCCAATACATTCACTACTCTTCTGGGACCTCCATTCACTTGCTCACTTTAGACCTGTTTTTAGCGTCTCTATCGTTTTAATTCCATTCTGAATATTTGTACACATCCAAGCTTCTCCTATCTTGTTTTCCTAAATTTTATCTTCAGTGTAACAAGTTGTGGTGACATTGTCATCGATTCCATTTTGAGAAGATGACCCCCACCCCCACGCTTTCTGCTGCAGTTTTACCAAGAAGGAACTGTACTGTTGCCTGATCCTGTCTTATTGTTAATTCAATCTGCCTCAGCAGTCCAAAAACCTTTTAGTTTTTGGAGCTTTTTCCTTTGGCCTTTTCCTTAACATTCTAAAAATTCATGAGTAACAGTCACTGATGCTACAATGTTTTCCTAATCCTGCATTCAATAACTAACTGGCTTCGTTCCCCATAGTGATGCCCAGCACGACACAGCCCATTGTTGTATCTGCTTCATGTTGATGTAAGAAGCTCTCGGGATTAAATTTCAAGACATCTTCCCCATCTTAAAACGTTATCACTGTCCTAATGAATATTTTGAATTGAAATACCTTAATATAATAATCCTACTATTGTATTTATACACTTCAGAAAATTGGTTTATATCTGCTCCTGTATTTTATTTTATCTGGGGGTCTATAATATATCCCCAGCAGTGTGTCTGTCATGGTTTTGATCCTGAACACTGCACACAACGCGTCTTTAGAAGATCCTTGCAAGGTATCGTCCCTCCTTCCTGCAGTCATTGATTCCATAATTAACAATGCCATCCCAACTCCTCTTTTATCCATCACCTGCCCTGCCTCTCGTTCTTGTACCACAAAATATTGAGTTGTCAGCCTTGACCTCCCTCAGGCACGTCTCAGTGATGGCAAAAATATAACACTTCCACACGTCACCTCGATCCATTTTCACATCTATCTATTTGACAATATTGTCAGCATTAAGCGAAAGAACATCCAGCCTGGAATATAACACTTAGAATACTCTGTAACTCAGAGTTCTTCAGTCGTTTACTGTTTGTTATCAAGCTGCATTATTCATGAACCAAAACGTTTGCTCTGGGACTGTTGATTTGTCATTTCTTTTTAAATTATGTATTCATCAAATGCAAGATTCTAGAAGTGAACAGTCAGCCCCACATACAAGGAATCCCTGGTGGTTAATTCCTTGTGTAGTGTGCAGAGGAGTCAGCCCTCAATAATGGAAAAATGAGGACGCAGTTCCTGGAGATTAGTGTCTAAAAGCGTGGCGCTGGTAAAGCACAGCAAGTCAGGAAACATCCCGTGGAGCTAGAGAGTGAAAACTACGGGCAGACGTCCATCATCAGGAAGGCATTAGTGCCTTCACTTTTTTTTTCCATTCCGTGATTCACAGGATATTGTGAACTGTATTTGCTCGGTAGGGCAGCCCTGAAATGGAAATCAGTCAATCAGTCAGTTGGTTGGGCAGGGAGTAGACAAAGTGAGGTGAAGTGCAGATTGGTTGAAGTACAAACATAAGGACAGATAAATCCTCTGGGCCAGACAGGAAACACCCAAGGTTATCATAGGAAGTGGCGCCTTAGGCCAGGATTTTTTCATCCTCAATGTCCACTGAAATACTGTCAGATGACTTGTGGGGGTGGGGGGGGGGGGGAAGCGACAACTGTGAATCCCTTGTTCAGGAAAGGGAATAGAGATAATCCTGGGAATTACAGTAGTGGGTAAAGTATTGGAGAGGATTCTGAGAGACAGAATTTGTGATGACTTGGCAAATCATAGTTTGATTAGAGATCATGCCTCATACATCTTATTGAATTCTTTCAGGATGGGACAAAATACATTGATGAATTTAGAGCAGTGGATGTGATGTCCATGGATTTTAGAAAGTATTTGATAAGGCTCCCCATGGTAGGCTCATTCAGAAAGTAAATAGGCATATGATACAGGGAAATCTATCTGTGTGGATACTGAATTGTCTGGCCAATAGAAGACCGAGGGTGGCAGTACATGGAAAGTTTTCAGCCTGGAGCTCAGTGACCAGTAGTGATTTGCAGGGATCGGTTCTGGGATTCTGCTGTTGTTTGTGATTTTTATAAATGACTTGAATGGTAAAGGGTAAGGGTGCCTTAGTAAGTATTATGAAGTAACAAAGATTGTTGGAGTTGTGGATAGTGTGGAGGGCTGTTATGGGTGTAATGGAACATTGATAGTATGCAGATCTGGGCTGATAAATGGCAGATGGAGCTCAACCAGAATAAGTGTGGAGTGATTCATTTTGGAAGGTCGAATTTAAATGCAGAACATAGGATTAAAGGCAGGATTCTTGGCAGTGTGGAGGACCATAGAGATCTTGTGGTCCATGGCATAGCATCCTCAAAGTTGCCACCCAAGTTGATAAGATTGTTCAGACGTGTGGTGTTCTGATTAGCCGGGGGATTTAGTTTAGCAGCCACGAGGTTTTTCTACAGCTGAAAAAAGATCTAGTGAGACTAGATGTAGAATATTGTGTACAGTTCTAGTTGCTTCTTTACTGGAAAGACGAGGCTTTGGAGATGGCGCTGAGGAGATTTACGAAAATGCTGCCTGGACTGGAGGGCATGTCTTACAAAGAAAAGTAGAGTGAGCTAGGGCTTTTCTCATTGGAGCAAAGAAGAATGGGAGGTGACATGGTAAATGTGTGCAAGATGATGTGAGGCACAGATAGAGTGGATAGCCAGAGACTTTTCCCATGGTGGAAATGGCTATCTCGAGGGGGCATAATCTTAAGATGATTGGAGGAAGGTTTAGGTGAGATGTCAGAGGTAGGTTGTTTACACAGAGAGTGGTGGGTGCGTGGAATACACTGCCAGCAGCGGGAGTAGAGTCAGCTGTATTAGGGATATTTAAGCGATGATTGGATAGACACACGAATGATAGTACAATGAAGGGTATGCAAGTTAGTCTGATCTTCGAGTAGGATAAAAACTTGGCAGGACGCCACGGGCCAGAGTGCTGCACTGTTCCATGTTTCCTGTTTCACCCATCTGGTGGATTCTCATAAATTGTTGACCGTGTGAGGGAATGATGTGTATGAGATCAGGAAGCTGGGAGGGGCGTTAGCCCAAAACGTCCAGTTATGGAGCGTACTGTCACCTGATAGCTCGTACAAAATGTGTGTGTGATAACATACACCAGACAGAAGCCGCCAAGTTCAGTTATTAACATGATTCTTGACTTGCTATTTGCTGGTGTTTTCTTCAGATATAATCAGATGTTTGCTATGTTTCATAAATTGGTCAAAAATAAGGTGTGAGCTATGATCATTCAACTGAGCTATAATCTCTGAAAACAATTAGATTGTGTTTCTATATTTATGGAACTAAAATATAAGCTCCTGTCAAAATTTTCTAACACAGAAGTAAAGAACGTACATGTTATTTTATATCAGAAAAAACAAAATGGTATCTAAATATCTTGGTGATCAGAATTACATATTCAATGTCAGGATTCAAAACAATGCATCGTGACTCCAATACTTTGAAATTGGTTTGCTTCTGAATGATTACATGTTCAGAGTGAGCAAACGATTGAACAATCAAATAGAATTAGCGTTCTTATACATTCACATATAATCAGTCAGTTTAATTTCTCACGGAAATGTACAAGCTTCAGCTACTTGCCAGCAGTTTAGAAATGGTAATAATTCAGCATGCAATATGAATATTACACTAAATAAATGATCTGTGTTATCATATTTTAGCAAACAATAAGTTGAAAACTTTCAATTTTTAGAAAGTATGAAATTTGATAATAAATGTGGACAGTGAAAAAAATGATGAACGTATTATCATGTGACTGAAAAATCAGACATTTTCAAAGAGATTTGTGCAAAAATGATAACATATTTGGTTTAGCAATTGGAATACAACATTTAAAGTAACCATGTTCTGAGTAACAATTAGATTTCATAATGAAGTTGACGTTGCAATATTTGCATTTAAATGCTTATGCTGCATCAAATAATCAAATGTTTGCGAGACTTTACAATGGGAAATAACCTGATACTTACTTTTATTCGCATCTGACACATGACAGAGTACAAAAGTTTAAAGTACAGGTGGAGACCATTTGCCACTGTGTGTGCATCAGCTTGAGAAATATCTCCCAAGTCCCTCCCATTTGCCAGCCCTATCGCTGTAGCCCATAAAATTCATAATTTCCAAATATATCTAGTTCTCCATTGCATCTTCATCCACAACTCTCCCAGGCAGTGCATTCCAAATCCAAACAACTCTCTCAATAAATAAGTTTTTCCTTATTTCACTCCTCGCTCTATTGCTCTATTGCTGTCAGCCTTGAAATTAGAACGCATGTATTCTTGTTTTACTCTGCAACTTTTTTTCCTTAATTTTGAGCACCGCAATAAGTTTACATCTTTGCCTGTTCTGCTCCAAGAAGAATAAGCCAAATATCCTGCCAGAACTGTAACAAGCACTACATCCGAAAAACAAGCAGGAAACTAGCCACCCGGATGCATAAACATCAACTCGCCACAAAAAAGATATGAGGAGAAAGTGAGGTCTGCAGATGCTGGAGATCAGAGCTGAAAATGTGTTGCTGGAAAAGCGCAGCAGGTCAGGCAGATCCAAGGAACAGGAAAATCGACGTTTCGGGCACAAGCCCTTCATCGGGAAGGGCTTGTGCCCGAAACATCGAATTTCCTGTTCCTTGGATGCTGCCTGACGTGCTGCGCTTTTCCAGCAACACATTTTCTGCACAAAAAAGATATGACCCACTATCACTAATATCCTTATACAGATGAGGAAGTACACCACTTTGACTGGGTCTGCACATCCATTTGAGGAAAAGCCAGAGACAGGCAAAAGAATTCTGACACATATGTCATTCCAATTGGTTCTGCATCAACAAACATTTCGATTTTGAGTCCATGTACCATTCTTTGAGAAAAAAAGTACCGGAAATGACATCACCAACACAAGAAATGGCATCATCACCTCAAGGAAGCCCAAACACTTAAAGTAGAAAGTGGGACATAACACCAGCGCTTCACCGGAGCTCACTGATAATGTTCCCTAGTATGGTGATGAACCTCATGATACTGAACTCTTCAGCCCTGCCAGCAAACTGACATCCTGAATAAACCCGATTTCTCTCATCATTCCTTGAACTAAATCCTTCATTCCAGTTTTCATTCTGTTTGTTTATAAGGTCATTGGTATTCTTCTGCAAAGTAATGTTGTGTCTGTCTGTGTGTGTGAATGTCAGTGCGTATGAGAGAGACAGAACAATCGTCTGTAATCTCTGAATTACTCCCCGTGCCATGTGGAAAAGAGATAAGGGTTAGGAAGGCAGTATAACTTAATATATTGCTCACAAACTAGATCAGATGTGAGCATTTCAGATTTTTGGATCATTGGGATCCGTTTCAGGACAGGTGGGACCTGTACAAGAAGGACAGGACAGAACTGGAGGAGCACCAACATCCTTGTGGCGAGGTATGCTAGTGCAAGTCGAATGGATTTAAACTGAAAAAAGGAGGATGGGAACCAAAGCAGCTAGTCAGAAACTGAGCAGAATGTAAAGGTGAATAGTACATCAGGCAGGGCCAGTCTAATGATCATGCTGAGGGAAGGAATCATGTCAGTTCAAAATGTCATATGGAAGTTGGAATTAGTGATAGAGATGAGACACAGTTTTTTTTAGGGATTAACAAATAAGGATGGAGAGTGTGAGGAATGTGAGGGATTGAGCTGTGTGAGATCAGGAAGACGGTGCACAGGAAAATATTAGATGAGAAAGAGTTTGGGGTGGAGTGGGGTGGGGGATGCTCTGGTGAATAATTGGAATTTATCATGCTTTAGAGAAATAGCACCCTTATAGCAAGACGTCTGTATTATATTGAAGGAAAAGCTGTGTTCATGATATTGCTGTATTTATAATAATGGTGGAAAACAGCTGGAATAATGTAAGTGCTGTTGTTGGGCAATACTTGTACTGAGCATTTGAATTATCCTGAATGTTCCTAGAGATGACTGATCTGCCCTGGTTTGAGTAGGTGCTGAAGCTACTTGTGATGATGCTGGTTTGTAATATAGCAACTTATCCAGTACAGTCAAAGGAACAAACCAGCAATTGCCATTGCTTATTGCTTCAGAATATATCAGAGTATTCAAGGCTGTCACAGCATAGAATCATGCAACGAAAAGCAGGCCTATCACGTCTGCACCCGCAAGTGCATAAATAAAGTCTTTTTAATCGTCTGTGAGATTACCTGCATCACCCTCCTCGGCAATGCATTCCAGACTCATACCACCCTCTCAGTTCAAAACAGACTCCACAAATCCTCTCTCAATCCCCTGCCTTTCAGTTTAAAAGTGTGTCCCTTTGTTTTCGATTCTTCAAGTAAGGCAAACAGCTGCTGACTGTTCATCCTCTCCATTCCCCTTATGCTCTTGTACACCTGTACCAAGTTCTCTCCTCAACCTTCCCTGCTGCAAAGAAAACACGAGCAAATCTAGCCCTCCCCATTCACAGCTTGAGTGCTCACTTGTCTTTTTACTTCTGACGTGCATCAACCCACATTTATCAGTGTTAAATTTAATCGGCTGTTGACCTATATATCTGAATAATCGGTTTAATCTTCCTGTAGCTTAACAGTTTCCACCTCACTGTGAACCACCCCGCTCATCTTTGTGTCATCCCCAACATGATTTATCATTCCACTGCTCCTATCTTCCACATTCTCACCATTGTCATTCATGAATATCGCATACAAACCATGATTTCATTCCTGTACTCCACATATTATTCATAGGAAGATTTGAGAATTCCAGTCTCTTGCTTTTCCTGTTCTGGTGAATTTACAGAGTGATGTAGTTAAGATCTTTTATGAGGGTGCCACAAATAACATTTTCTACACAGAGTTGAATTCATATTTTACACTCTGCCCCTCTGCAGCGTTTTTCATATAGCGTTAACGAATTTAGGATAAAGTAGGGTTTGGCATCTTGAGCTGGAAGATTAGCATTTTGTGTGGCACTGTTATTTGTAACATTCCCTACAATTGCCAGAGCTGAAGATATTTTTCATCTGCAGGATGGACATGGACTCATTCATTGTTTGTTTAAATCAGCTAGTGTGATCACGATAAATATTCAATTAAATTCTATGTTATGGACAAACTGAAAGAGAGCAAATCATATTCTCATGTCGACCTTGAATTGGAAGCAAATACATACCGTAAAAATATTCAAAACTGTTGAAGCATCACACTGGAGGAGACAAAAAAACATGTCGTCTGCACTTGATGGAGATATCGAAATATAGATTACATGTACAATCTAAACAAGTATCGAATTATAGAAAATAAAGTGCAAGAAATCTTTTCTTAATCTTCAATGGAAACCAGATCTCGAATTTCCTGAACAGTGATGTTTTCTCACCCAATCTCACTTCCCCCAAAAACAAGCTTTTCCCTGTTACTAAAATTTCATCAAGCATTCGTCCTTCTCCTTCCTACACTTTCCTTAAAATCCTACATCCTTGCGCTATTTCTTCTGCTGGTACATTCTCTTCCACTGACGATCTCCATTCACACCCTTCTGCTGCTCCCACTGTAAGTTACACCAATTTCCCAGTTACTCCAAATTCTTATGGCCATCCCTTTCCCTTTTTGCTTTCCAACTGGGATAATGGGAGCTGCTGGTTTCTCTGCTGCTATTGGTCATCAGTGAATTATAAGATTGAGACGATCAATGTCCAATAGGAACAGAAAATAGTGTGTGTCTGTCACTGTCTGATGCACCGTAAACAGGATGGTTTTGTTCCCCAGAGGACAGAGTGGAGTGTCACAGCGCTTAAACAAACAGCCACATCACAAATAGAACAAACCTATCCTCAGAATCAGAAGTCCATGTATCAGTTTTCCTTTAAACATTGTGAAGAGAATGAACACATTGTTCAAGCAAGACGTGTTCGATCCTTTTGCTCTTTATTATTTTAACTGATTTTCCAATGTCATTTGCCTGAGATCCGAGTAATGGCCCTTTCATCGAAGTAGTATTTGGCTCATGTGGCATGAGGGACCCTCAGTAAACTGTGCTCCATGTGTATCGAAGCAAATTCTGTGCTGGTAATTTCCTCACTGTACAATGACACCTTCCCCAGAACTATTGGGAATGACAAATAAACTCTGCCCTTGCCAGTGCCTTCCAAAACCATGGATACATTTGTCCTGTTAATAACATCAAGATATATTATGTTTTTCTACAGTTTGGTCAAAACTCTCAGAAAAGACAGAGCTTGCAGGTTGAGTGCCACCCCAGTGAAATCAGTACGTTTCAATACGGTTGTGATCCCGATTATTTTCAATCAGTTACTTTCTGAGGACTGATTGTGCAATGTCAATGCCACTGAGATCAACATTTTCTCTATCCACTAGCATCGCATCCAATTGGGTCAAGGCTGCAGCACTCCATTATTCTAATTTATTCCCCAGCTTATTTGCCATACTCACCAGATGTACTAGGCCCCCAATTGTAGAGATGTCCGTGATACTCTGGAACCCTCCTGTCCTCCCATACCCTGCCCTCTGACTCCATGCCTTCCCCCAACCCACCTCCTGTCATATATTCACCAACCCTCCTGAACTTCCACTCTCTGGTACTGAATGTTCTGAACTTTACAAAGATCTTAACTTTGCCTCTCCGTGCCACTACCTAAACAAATTTCGGGCTCGATTTGATGTTGAACTGTTCTTCTGCTGCCTTCGCCTCTGTGCCCATTCTTTTGGACAAGATTCCTCTCCATGTCCCGTAGACACCGTCACCCAGCTCCAACTCTCTCTCGACACCTGCACACATGCCTCTACCCTTTTATATGAACTCAATCTGTTCATTAAGAACTCCAGACGTGACATTGGTTGTCTTTATTTCTCTTCTCCACCTGTCCGAATCCAACCTATCACCCTCTGAACTAACTGCACTCCATGTGCTTAGATTCAACCCTGACGGTGTTATTCAGCCTGTGCTGATAAGGGTGATGCTGCTGTAGTCTGGTGGACTGACATCTACATTGCAGAGACTGAGCACCCGCTCTCAGATGCCTCCTCCTATCTTTCCCTGGACCATGACCCCAACAAGGCAGATCAGGCCATTGTCTCAACTACGATAATTGACCACATTTTATCTGGAGATTCCCACCGCATTTGACCTCTCCCCCTGAACGGCCCCAAGCTGATGGATGTCTGATAGCAGAGCTCGCTTTTATTTCTTCCTGATAATCACAAATAGAGCACACCCATTGCTTCAGCCCGCTCCTGCCACACAGAGGGGGTGCATGGATACACACGTGGCGGCGTACTACCTGTTTCTTCATGGCATACATAGGCCATTTTTTGTTCCAGTTCTATTCCAGCCCCCTTCCACAGTTCTTTCTCCGAAACAAATATGTTATTGTCGCTGCTGCTTCTCTCTCTTGTCCAGAATTAGAAACGTTCATTCATTTCACTTTGAATTTGCGATTCTCCCTCACTTTCACCTGATCTATCTGTGACTCCTCCCTTCCTTTCCTAGACATCTCTGCTTTTATTTCTGTGGATAGAACAACCACTGATATTCAGTATTAACCCAACGACTCCTAAAGCTATCTGGAGTATGCATCCTCACACCCTGTTTCCTGTAAAGACTCCATTCCATTCTCCCAGGTCATCCATCTCCACTGCATTTCTACTGATGATGCCAAATTCAACAAGGACCCCTTTTAAATGCCCACAATGTTCCTCAAACAAAGATTCCCCAGCGCTGTTGTCAAGTGTGTCCTCAACCGGGTCTGACTCATTTCTTGCACTTCCAGTCGCATCCTCCCGTTCCCTCCTGCAGCATAATTTCCCTTGTCTTTACCTACAATCCCACCAGCATTCACATGCAGAAGACCATCAGCCGCATTCCCCCCCCCCCCCCCACCACAGAGATGCCACCACCAGACACATATTTGCCTCCCCTCCCTTGTCGGCCTTCTGCAGGGTCCAATCCCTCCAGGACACATCTGTCCGCTCTTTATTCACTCCCAACACTCCCCACCACATGCCCACTTCACTTTCCCCTACCAAAGCTGTAACACTTCTCCATTTACTGCCCCCCTCCTCATTATCCAAGGGCCCAACCATACCTCCCAGATGAAGCATTACCTTACCAACATTTCCCACAATCTAGCCCACTACAATCGCTGCTCACAATGTGGTCGCCTCTATGTTGGGGAAATGAAGAGTAGGCTAGGTGGCTACTTTGCAGAACATATACGTTGAACATCTGCAAAAGACCCTGAGCTTCCAGTTGCCTGCCAGTTTAATAACCCATCCTATTTACTGGCCATTATCTGTGTGTCAGGCTTGCTGCAGTGTACCAGGAAAGCTCTGCGCAAGCTGGAAGAACAACACATCATTTTCCAAGTACCGACCCTGCAGCCCTTCATACTCAAAATCAAGTTCAATAATTTTAGGGCCTGAACTCCCCAATGTCCTTGCCCCCTACACATACGCCAGGCCTATTTCTCACATTACTCACCCTGTACTGTTAGCTCCTATTAGTCTCCATTATCAGCTATCCAGCCTCTTCTGCTTATCAACAACATTTTCCTAGATAGCAAAAGTTCTGAAGAAGTGTCACTGGACCCGAAACGTTAACTCTGATTTCTCTGCGCCGATGCTGCTAGACCTGGTGAGCTTTTTGCAGCAACTTCTACTTTTGTTTCAACATTTTCAGGCAAGTTCTCACAATGCAATACGTCAGCGATATTTAGAGCCCTGTCAAACATAGGTACTTCGTAATTTCTCATTTAATGCCCATAACAAATTATTCGAGATTCAACTGAGATAACGGCTTTGCTTTTATCAATCAGATCAGACAATTTGTCACAGTTCAGAAAGAAAAAGAAATAGAAATAACTGGAGCGAAACTTTGCAGGTCTGATAACATCTGTGCAGCGATGCACAGACTTAACCTTTGATTCCAATGTGACTTTTCCGAACAGTGTCACATCATATTCGATATGTTAACTCTGTTTCTCTCTGCAGATACTTCCTCGTCTGTTGCATTTCTCCACCATTTTCAGTTTGTATTTCATATTTCCATATTCCATGTTTCGTGACAGGTCTACATGTTGAACTTGGTTATATTTGGTCAATGAGGTCCTTTCCTATTCCTATTATATTTGGTGCGTTTGTGACACTTGTAATACAGCTGAAGTCTGTTTCAAGGCAGCTGAACTTCATGAACTAATCGGAATAGATTATTGATGATGGAAAACTCTGTGTCCTTCATTGATAAAGCTATCTCCCACTCTCCAAAACCTTTCTCTCTCTCTCTAAATCTCTCTCTCTCTCTATATATATATATATCAATATCACCTAATTGTTGTTGTGGTTCTGCTCACCGAGCTGGAAGTTTTTGCTGCAAACGTTTCGTTCCCTGGCTATTCCGGTATTTATAAATACCGGAAGAAACATCAAATCAGCGCTTCACACGAGGCTCCAACAGCACTGATGATGTTCCCTAGCCAGGGAACGAATCGTTTGCAGCAAAAACTTCCAGCTCGTCGATCAGAACCACAACAACGGATACCCGAGCTACAAATCTTCAATCAGATTTTAATCACCTAATTGTCACAGCAAAGGTGATGGAGACTCAGTCCGTTGTGTTTTCCAGCTTGGAATGAGCTGTATCTCTACTGCTGTTCTCCTGTATTGTTCCCTTTGCCATTCAAATTTGTTATCAGTGTCTGTTGTAAATACAAGTATCCTGTTCGGATGTAAACAATATTATCAATCTCAACAAAACAAAGAAGAAGTTAGAGAGAAAGCTCAGCAGGTCTGGCAGTATCTGTGAAGAGAAATCGAAATTAATATTTCAGTTCCGGTAATCCTTCATCAAGCTGTATTCCTAATGATTAAATGATGTGTATAAAACATATAGTTCACTTTCTAACATTTAAAATTATCCTGTTCAATTTACATTGTCATTCAGCATTGCATCTCCCAAACGTTGGCCGTTTCCTTGTGCATTATGATTAATTATATCTGTCAGAAAGAGTGATGAAAATTGGGGAATATCATTGTATTTCCAATGCAGGCTCCACAGCCATTGCCCCTATTTCACCCTATCTCCAAGCTAATGTCATATTCATTTCAATCTGACTCACTAATTCATAGATCTTAATGAATAAGTTCATTGTACTTATCATTTTTGGTTTTGGACTGAGGCCAAAAAGCGAAATAAAATACTGCTTAAGAGCAAATAAAGCTGCATTATGATGTTTGTCAATTTATATAAATAAATTACTGAGGCATATTCAGTATGAAAGTTCCAAAGTTGCCTTATCTGAACAGTGAGAGGAACATTCAGAAAAGTCCACACTTCCTAGTCCATGTACAGTAGAAGGTTTTGTTTTGCGAGTAGTGCAGGCACGTGGTCATAAATAAGAAAACAGAGATCACAGGGTGAGGGATACTAGGTTACAGCACACAGGTGGCGTGCAAAGTAAGATCGACGTTAGCATATTTATATTATTTGAAGTTAGAGAGGTAGATTCATCAGTATAATAACAGAACAGAAGGAGGTGTTTATGAACTTGATGGTGCAGGTTTTCCAGCCTAAGTAATTTCTGCCTGACGGAAAAGTTTGCAGGAGATAATTATTGGGGTGAGAGAGATCTTTGATGTTTCCAGACTTTCTGCGACAATGAGAAGCATAAATGGAGTCCATTGATGGGATGTTGGCTTCCGTGATGGTCTGGGCTGTGCACACAAATTTCTGTATGTTCTTATGGTTCTTGGCAGGGCGGTTACCATGTCAGACGATTATGCACTCGAATAGAATGCTTTCAGTTGCCAGCACACACAAGACTGGGACACAGGCAGTTCCAAAATAGTTTGCGAGAGAAACAGGAGGACAGTCAGTCAAAGAGAGAAAGGAAACAAAACAAGGAAACAAACAGTCAAACGAACAGGGAGAAGGAGGGAGAGCAAACTCATGGGGACAACCAGAAAACAAGGAAAAGGAAAACACAGGGAAACGGAGTGGGAGAAACAGTGAGGAACAAAGGATATGGGATGGGGGTGTCGCACGGGTCTGGGGCTGGGGATCAGGAGAAGCTGGAGGTGAGAACCGGAAGGAGCTCGCAGTGAGGATCAAAGGGAGCTGGAGAGAGGAAAGTGAGGATTTATTGTAACCTGTACCAAGAATAGATTAGATTAGATTCCCTACAATGTGGAAACAGGCACTTCAGCCTAGCCAGTACACACCGACCCACCCAGACCCATTTCCCTCAGACTAATGCACCTAGCACTATGGGCAATTTAGTGTGCCCAATTCACCAAACCTGCACATCTTTGGACTGTGGGAGGAAACCGGAGCACCCAACAGAAACCCACGCAGACACGGGGAGAATGTGCAGACTCCACACAGACAGTTGCCCAAGGCTGGAATCAAACCTGGATCCCTGGTACTGTGAGGCAGCAGTGCTCACCACTGAGCCACCGTGCCGCCCTCGGTGTGTGTGTGTTTGTGTGTGTGTGTCCCTCGCTGTGTGTGCACGTTAGCGCGTTTCCCCTCCCTCGCTGTGTGTGTGGGCGTGTCCCTCCCTTGCTATGTGTGTGCGTGTCCCTCCCTTGATGTACAGGCAGATGATAGTAAGAAAGGATGTACAGAACAATGGCTGTAAAACATGTCTGAGAGGCATTAGGTTACGTTGCACAGAGCGTGCGCTAGGCGAGATCAACATGAACAAGTTCGACAATATCTGAGATTAGAGAGTCCATTCATCAGTCTGACAACAGCTGGGAAGAAGCTGTTCCTGAACCTGCTGCTGCGTTTGTTCAAGCTTCTGTATCGTCTAGCCTGATGGAAGAGGTTATAGGAGATCATTACTGGGGTGGGATGGGCCTTTGATAATGTTAGAACAAAGAACACAGAAAATTACAGAACAGGAACAGGCCCTTTGGCCTTCCAAGCCTGTGCCGATCCTCTGTCTAATCCAGTCGCCTATTTTCTGAGGATCTGTACCCCTTTGCTTTCTGTCTGTTCATGTATCTGTCCAGAAAAAAAACACCTCTCATGATTTTGTAGACTTCAATCAGGTCCTCTGTCAACTGTCTTTCCAATGAAAATAATCATAATCGACTTACATCCTTTCTCAGTTAGCGTCCTTCATACCAGACAATATCCTGGTGAATGTTCACTGCACCCTTTTCCAAAGCATCCACATCCTTTTGGTAATGTGGCGACCAGAACTGGATGCAATATTCCAAATGTGGCTGAAACAAAGTCAAGTACAGCTGTCACATGATCTGCTAACTCTTGTTCTCAATACCCTGTCCAATAAAATCTTGACCACTCCACTGACCTGCGTTGTCACCTTCAGTGAACAATGGACCTGAACATCCAGAAGTCTCTGCACATCGATTTTTACCAGGATGTTTACGCATACTGTATAGTTACTCTTGAATTTGATATTCCAATATGCATCACCTCCCGTTTGAACTCTATCTGCAATTTCTCTGCCCAACTGTCCAACCTATCTATGTTTTCTCTGACACTCCTCTTTATTATCTACTTCTTCACTAATCTTAGTGTCATCTGCAAACTGGATAATCAGACCACCAATACTTTCCTCTAAATCATTTACATGTATCATAAACAACAGTTGTCCCAGCACAGATCCCTGTGAAAAACCACTGGTCGCAGTTCTCCACTTTAGAACCTCCCTTCCCCTACTACTCTCTGCCCTCCTGTTGCCCAGCAACTTCTTTATCCACGTAGCTAGCACACCATGGAACCCATGCGACCTCACTTTCTCCATCACCTTAACAAGGGAAATCTTATCAAATGCCTTGTTTATGTAAATGTACATGACATCTACAAAGGGTCAGTTGTACTTGAAACGTCACCTTTTTTCTCTCTTTACAGATGCTGCAAGACCTGCTGAGATTTTCCAGCATTTTCTGTTTTGACATCTACAGCCCTTCCCTCATCAGTCAACTTTGTCACTTTCTCAAATAATTCGATGAAGTTGGTAAGAATTTTTCTTCCCCGCACTAGACCATGTTGCCTATCACTGATAAGCCGATTTTCTTCCGAATGAGAATATACCCTACCCCTTAGTATCTTCTCCAGCAGCTTCGCTCCACCTGATGTCACATTCTTCGGTCAATAATTAACTGGAATATGCCTGATACCCTTCTTAAACAAGAGGTTTAGTAATTCTCCATCCTACAGAACATCATCTGTATTCAAGGATGCTACAAAGATATCTGTTAAAGTCCCAGCTATTTCCTCCCTCACTTCCCTCAGTAATCTGGGATAGATGTTAGCAGCCTTTCTGCGGCAACGAACCGTGTAAATAGAGTCAATGGTTGGGAGGTTGGAGTCGGTGATGGCATGGGCTGTGCACACAACCTTCTGTAGTTTCTAACGGTCTTGAAAAGAGCAGTTGACATACTAGGCCGTTATGCACCCGGACAGTACGCTCTCAATGATGCATTAGTCGAGATAGTGCAGGCTGAATTTCCTGATCCACCAGAGGAAAGAGAGGCATTGTTGAAACCTCTTGACTGTCACACCTGCGTGAGAAGTCCACGACAGGTTGTCAGTTATCGTCACTCCGAGGAACCTGACACTCTGCACTGTCTCAACCATCGGTCTAAATGGGAGTGTGTTCCCTCGTTTCTTTCAGAAGTCAATGATCACTTCTTTACTATTGCCGAATTTGAGAGAGAGGTTATTATCATTACACCAAGCCCCCAAAAGTTCTACCTCCGTTCTCGTTGTTTGATATCTGTCCTGCTATGGCAGTGTCAGCAGCGAACTTGTAGATGGCGTTTGTTTGAAACTTGGCAACCAACTGTGGGTGTACAGGAAGTACAGTTGGGAGCTGAGGACACAGCTGTGGGTATATAGGGAGGATGGTAAAGGGCTGAGGACACAGTCATGGGTACCCAGTGAATACAGTAGGGGGCTGAGGGCACAGCCGTGTGTGTACGTGGAGTACAGTGGGGGATGGGGAAACAACTGTGGAAGTACAGTGAGTACAGTAGGTGTCTGAGGACACAGCTGTGGGTATACAGGGAGGATGGCAAAGGGCTGAGGACACTGTCATGACTGTACAGGGAGTACAGTAGGGGACTGAGGACACAGCCCTGTGTACACAGAGAGTACAATAGGTAGGGGGATGAGTGCACAGCCGTGGGTGTATTGGGAGGACAGTAGGGGGCTGAGGACGTACAGTGAGTACAGTAGGGGTCTGAGGACACAGCTGTGGGTATACAGGGAGGATGGCAAAGGGCTGAGGACACTGTCATGACTGTACAGGGAGTACAGTAGGGGACTGAGGACACAGCCCTGTGTACACAGGGAGTACAATAGGTAGGGGGATAAGTGCACAGCCGTGGGTGTATTGGGAGCACAGTAGGGGGCTGAGGACGTACAGTGAGTACAGTAGGGGTCTGAGGACACAGCTGTGGGTATACAGGGAGGATGGTAAAGGGCTGAGGGCACAGCCGTGGGTGTGCAGGGAGTATAGTAGGGGGCTGAGGACACATTCATCTGGAACTCCTGTGTTGCATGTTAATATGGAGGAGGTGCAGTTATCTATCTTCACTGATCGTGATGTGTGGATCAGTATGCTGGGGATCAAATGGCAGAGAGAGGAGATGAGAGTATGGTCATGTGGTTTTGTGATCAGCCTGGAGGGGATATTGATGTTGAAGATGAAGCTGTACTCAATGAGCAGCAGTCTGGTGTAGGTGCCCTTGTTGTCCAGATGTCCTTGGGATGAGTGCAGGGTTCGTGATATGATATTCATTGTGGACCCATTACATCCGTAAGCAAATTATTGGAGATCAGGGCAGGTTGAGAAACTGGAGCTGGTGTGGGCCATAACCAGCCTCTTGAATCACCTCATAGTTTTTTCAGGTTGGAGCCACTGCGCGGTAATAATTAAGGAATGTTGCATGAGCTTCCTCACTTACTTTCTTTACTTTCTTGGGAACGTCGGCTTCAGGGGGGAGAAGCTGAGGATGTAGTAAATTACCTTTGCCAGTTGGTCCACACAGGATCTGAGTGCTCAGCCCAGAACATCGACAAGGCCTATCACTTTCCTGATTTGACTCACAGAAAGACTTATCATGCCTGCAGCAGTAAGAAAGGACACAGGTGCAACCTAACAGTCACACAGTCATTCATCACAGCCAACACCTCCCCCACGTGCCTCCGTCGTCATCAACACAGTGACATTGTTCGGTCTGAGCATCACACAGTGAATGTTGAGATAGAGTAACACCAATAGTCTGGGATTGTGCACAGGTATAATTCCAATCAAACCACTACGTTAACCTGAATGGAGTCAACACCTAGAGTGTTGTTCTTTGTAGCTGGTGGATAGTCCTTCGGGAGTCAGGAAACATCTTATACAAGAACCACCTGGACAAAGGACATGAGGGAATTTTTGCGAAGTTTGCAGATGATACAATGATGGATTTTGGATGGGCAGGTGATTTTGAGGAAGTGGGAGGCTTCAGAAAGACTTGGACGCTTTAGGACGGTGGGAAAACACATAGCTGATGGAACACAATATGGAAACGTGTGAGATTATGCACTTCCGTCGGCGAAATAGAGGCAGACACTATGTTCTAATATGATCCACTAAATCTGAAGCATAAAAGGGTTTTGAAGCAATCGTCCTGTCTTATGTTTAATGTGCAGGTTCAATTGGCAATTAGGAAAGCAAATGCAATGTTAGTATTCATTTCAAGAGAGCTTGAATACAAGCGAGGAGACCTACTGCTGACAATGTAATGGACTATGTTGGAGGTGATCCGTCCTAGAGATGACAGCTTGTCATATGAGCAGCTGTTGAGAGCTCTTTTATCAATACTCGATAAAATTTAGAATAATGGGAGGCGAGGCATCTGATAGAAACTGATCGATTACTGCAAAGATTGATACAGTCAGCGTTTAGAAGATATTTCCACTAGTCATAGAGAGAATGACAAAAGGGCAGTTTCAGAGTGAAGGAATAGGCTGAAAGGTCTAAATCGATTGCTATATCTCATGCCCATATGATAATATAGTCTATTATTCAGTACAGAATTGTAAGTCTCTGACCTGCTCTTGTAACCATGGTATTTGTATGTTGTTTTGACTTCACGTTCTGGTCAATGTTAACATCTGTGTTACGGATGGTGTCCATTCATATTTTGAATATGAGGTCCTATCTGTGAGTCTCATCTGGCGGGAGAACATTGTTACTACGATAATTGTCATTTTCTATCTGGTATTTTTGATCAAACGATCCTGTTACGCCAGTATTGTTGATTTAAACAAAACAGGTGCAATTTATCACAGCACTCAGCAACAATATGTCATCGAATACTGAACACCCTTCTAATAACAGAAAAGTCGAAAATGTTCAATATTAGAAACACTGCTTTCCTGTTCATGTTCAAACCAGCTAACCAGTCCCTTCGAGATGCTCAACTTGGAACTATTTAAAAAAAATCTTTTGTGGATGTGAGCATCACTGGATGTGCCCAGCATTTCTTGCCCGTCTGTAGTTGCTCCCTTGAGAAGGTGGTGCTGAACTGCCTTCTTGAACTGCTGCAATCGACTTTCTGTGCGTTTACCCACGAGTGATTAAGGAGGGAATTCCAGGGTTTTGTCCCAACCACAGTGAAGGAAAGACGATCTATTTCCAAATCAGGATGTTGACTGGTTTGGAGGGGAATTTGAAGGTTGTGGTGTTCCCAAAAGTCTACTGGCCTTGTCATTCCAGATGGAAGTGTTCGTGAGATTGGAAGGAGCTGTCTTTGGATCTTTGGGGAATTTCTCCATTGTGTCTTGTAGATAGTACACACTGCTGCTCCTGAGCGACCATGGTGAAGGGAGTGAATTCTTGTGGATGTGGTGAAAATCAAATCGGCTGTTTTGTGCTGGATGGTGTCAAGCTTCCTTAATGTTTTGGGGGCTGTACCCATTCAGGCAAGTGAGGATATTCCATTTCATTCGTGACTTGTGCCTTGTAGATGATGGACAGGCTTTGGGTAGTCAGAAGGTAAGTTACTCGTGCAGTATTCCTAGCCTCTAATCTGCTGTTATATTCATGTTGAGTTTCTGGTCAATGATACTCTCCAGGATATTGATAGTGGGGGGGTTAGTGGTGATACTACTGCTGAATACAAAGTGGTTATATTGTTTCTTATTGGTGATAGTCATATTCTGAATTTATGTAGCGCAAATGTTACTTGCCACTTGCCAGCCCAAGCCTCGATATTGTCCAGTTCTTATTGCTTTGGTTATGGATTGCTTCTGCATCTGAGCATTTGCGAATGTTGCTGAACATTGTGCAGTCATCATCGAATATCCCCACTTCTGACCTTATGATGAAACGAAGGTCATTGATGAAGCAGCTGGAGACGTTTGGACCCAGGACACTATCCTAAGGGACTACAGCAGAGATGTTCTGGAGCTGAGATGACTGACCTCGAACAACAATGACCATCTTCCTATCTGTCAGGTATGACTCCAATAATGGAGTGTTGGCCCGCGATACCAATTTTTCTTGGGCTCCTTGATGTCACATTTGGCAGAATGCAGCCTTGATGTCAAGGGCTGGAATTCAGTTCGTTTTTCTATGTTTGAACCAAGGCAGTGATGAGGTCAAGAGCTGTGACCCTGGCAAACCCCAAACTGGGCGTCACTGAGCAGGTTATTTTTGAGCAGGTGCTGCTTGATAGCACAGTTGATGACACCTTCCATCACTTTACTAATGATGGAGAGTAGACTGATAAGGCGGTATTTGGCGGGTCAAATTTGTCCTGCTTTTTATTTACAGAACATATTTGAGCAGTTTTTCCTCATTGTCGGTTTGTAAACATACTGGAACAGCTTGGTTAGGGGAGCGGGATGTTCTGGAGCATGAGTCTTCAGTACTGTTGCCGGCATGTTACCAGGGCCCATAGCCTTTGCAATATCCAGTGTCTTCAACCGTTTCTTGATATCAGTTAATCGAATTTGCTGAAGACTGCTATCTGTAATGATGGGGACCACCGGAGGAGGCCGAAATAATGGATCATCCACTCAAAACTTCTGACTGAAGATTTCTGCGAAAGCCTCAACCTTATCTTTCACACTGATGTGATGGGCTCGTCCATCTTTGAGGTTGGGAATATTTGTGGAGCCTCCTGCGCCGGTGAGTTGATTAATTATCCACCACCATTCACAATCAGATTAGAAGGACTGTAGAGCCTAAATCTGATGCATTGGTTCTGGGATAGCTAAGCTCTGTCTGTCCCTTGTTTTTTATGCTATCTGGCAAGCAAGTATTTCTGCTTGGAAGCTTCAGTAGATGAACATTTTATCTTTATATATTCTTGGTTCTGCTCCTGGCATGCCCTCCTGCATACTCCATTGAACCAGGGTTAATCCTCTGGCTTGATGGTACTGGTTGAGTGGGGGACATGCTGGGCCGTGACGTTACAGATTGTGCTGGAGTATAGTTCTGCTGCTATTGATGGTCCGCAGTGTATTATGGACGCTCAGTCTTGAGTTGCTAGATCTGTTCAAAGTCTGTGCCATTTAGCATAGTGGTAGAGCCACACAACACTTTACACTTTATGGAGACAATAGACTTTGTCTCCAAAAGTACAGTGTGGTGGTCACTTTTACCGATATTGTCATGGACATATACATCTGCAGTTGGTAGATTGGTAAGGATGAGGACAGGTATGATTTTTTTTACCCTCTCTTTCATTCCCTCACCACCTTCTGCAGACCCAATCTAGTAGCTATGTCCTTAGGAGCCGACCAACATGATCAGTCGTACTGCTGCCAAAACCACTCTTGATGGTTGACTTTGAAATCCCCCATCCAGAAAACACTTAATGCCCTTGCCGCAGTCAATGCTTTCTCAAGTGTTGTTCAACATGGAGGAGGGCTGACTCAGCTGAGAAACAACATTACGTGGTAATCAGTAAGATGCACATTTGCTCATGTTAATTTCGGTCGTTTCTGTAAGGTATGATTCCGTGAGTATGGCTACGTTAGGCTGTTGCTTGACTAGTCTGTAAGGCAATTGTTCCAATGTTGGCACTAGACCTCAGATGTTAGTAAGTAAGCCTTTGCAGGTTCTACAGTGATGTTTCTAATGTTGACTTTTCCAGTGCCCATTTTGATGACAGGTGGTCCATCCGGTTTCATTTGGTTGAAACTTTGTAGCGATTGGAACAACTGAATGACTCATTAGACCATTTCAGGGGCGATTGAGAGTCAGTGACGTTGCTTTGGGTCTGGAGTTGCATGTCAGCCAGACCAGGTGAGGATGGAAGATTCCTTCATTGCAGGATATTAGTGAACCAGATGGATTTTTCTGACAATCAGCAATGATTTCATTCTCAGCAGTAGTTTCTTAATTCCAGGTATATTTTTACATTATTGAATTGAATTTCCACCATCTGCAGTGGCGGGATTCAGCCTGGATCCACAGAAGAGGAGCTGATTTTTCTGGATTGATAATCTATTGGTAATACCATGAGACCTACTTGGAACCACATGTTGTACTCAGCTGCCAGTTCTTGTGTTACCCGGTTTTTCATTCATTGCTCATGTTATTCTGGAATCTCGTCCTTCATTAAATCCTGATTGAAATACACAGTCATGAACACCTTCTCGACTGCTCGAATTTCATTCAGTCTGTTTGTTTGAACTGTAGCTGTACACCAGAGAAGAGCAGGAAAGGATAATGGGTGATTGTGCACTGTAGCTGTCACCGGACCAGCATGTCTGTCCAGGAAGTATTTATTGTGGGTCAGAGAAGCTCAATTATTATGGCATGGATGGAGGCCATTCAGCCCATCGTACAGTCGCAAGCTCTCCAACTGCACAATTGGAGATAGAGAGAGTATGTGAAGTGAGATTGTGTGAGAGAAAAATAAACAAAGAGAAAGCGAGTAAAGGGAGATATACTGAGACAATATATAAAGTGGAGCGACTGACTGAGCGGAAGAGCAAGAGCTGTTAGATGAGGGTGAAGTTAGATAGATCAGAAGACTGCATTACGCTAGATAAATATGGACAGACAGAAGTTAGAAGTTTTATTTCGAACTTCTTCAGGACAGCAAGCCCTTTGTCTGGGCGCCATACACTGTGAGCACTGTGCTGATACTGGCTATCATCCCAGATTATTTATTTCCAACTATATCACAGAGCTGGGTTACTGAGAGCTAAACAGAACCCAGTAGGCCAATAGATTGGTTCCATGGAGAAAGCAGAGGTTTTAAATAGACTGTGCCAAGAGCAGCAGGAAATGATAACGACAACCCCGCCTCCACGATCCCCCCCCCCCCCCCCACCCCGCCACAAAAATACTGTATGAGAGACTCGGCCAGAGAATCTCAGTGAGGGGACTCACTGACAGAGGTGAAATCACGATCTGAGCTGTGGGTCAAATAATGATTGATAAAGTTTGCATTCCACTTTCCTAGTTAAGTAATTCACATTTCAATTTATACAGCTCAATAGCAGGAGTGTATTTTGACAATCTTACCTCTTTGTACTTTGAATATTGGTGTGCACAGAAAATTATTTTGTTCCTGTATTTTATATTGCATAACCACATTTCATTAATATTGTCTCTGCTAATTCCTCATTGTAGATGTATTCTTGAATCTGTTCTTCATATGAGTTATAAAAAGTAACGTTCCAATTCTGGTAAAGGGGGAACATCACTGTCCCTCCACACAGTCTAATCAGCCATGTCCCCCAGTTCTCTCCGTCTTCTGCCTTTTCCCCAATATTATAATCACAATGTAATCGAAGCCCATTAAATGACACTTCATGACAGTTCATTAACACCGATAACATCAACAGCATGACCCACACCTGCCCTCCCTGATCCTGGAATAACAATCTGAACAGTGTTTGTCATGTTCAACGTATCTCTGTTAACGTATCCAAGCCGTTTGTTTGTTGTAACCCACGTTTTGTTTTTATATATTTTGCTATCACATCATGGATGATAGATATATTCTCCATGTTTTACTGTTTTTGTAATGACGTATCACGAGTTACGGGATTTATTTCTGTATTTATGAACTGAGAATCATGTTTATGTTCGGTTAAACTTCTGGCATTACTTCCATATACAAGGCTGTCTGAATGATTACACACAATCAATCTGCCATCTTCAACATTCCTTCATTCAGTCACACTCGCATATCACACCCAGAATGCATAAATGTTCAACGTTATTTTGAATTTTAATAAAGTAGCATTGTTTTCAAAAGAATTGACTGGAGCTACTTGTTCAGTGATTGTAATTATGTCAGTCTCCGTGGATCGTATGCGTCCCTAAAGAGTTTCTCTGTTCTATCAATACGGGAATGCTTTCAGTGTTTTATCCCATAGTGTGAGCGGGACCATGTCCAACAGCAGTAAAAGGGATTAGCAGCTTCAGAGAGAAGGGCAGGAGAGATTGAAGGTTGGGAACATTAGACTGGAATGTTCCAAAAATGGATCAGAATCTGAGAACATTAGACTGGAATGTTCCAACAATGGATAGGAGTTTATCCGATAGTCTTTACTGGCTTTCCCAGCCTTGGATATCATAAGCATTGCGGATTGAAGATGTACTGATGGTTATTCAAGCGGGTTGCTATCCTATCATTGCTATTGTTGGAGTTCCTGGTAAGTCCACTCTGTCTGTTCAGTGAAATGTTCGGAGCTGAATCTATGCTCATGGTATGCTGATTTTGGAAAGGTGCAAGCCAACGTTTTCAGCTCCAATCAAAGATTCCATTCCTTAGAAATTATAACTAGCAAACTATTATTTACAAATTACTCACCAATACGCGAGGATAAAACATACTGTTCTCAACCTCATTAATTCGTTTTCTCCTGCAAAGTGTACATCTCCATCTCCTCCCCACATACCAGTCCTGTCCAGTACCACCATTAAGACGTCCCAGTCTCGTCCTCCGCCTCAGTTCAATTCCTGAATAAACCATCGTTTGTGCCTTTGTTAATTTCGGATACATCTGTTTCTAGTCCCTTCTAACCAAGCGTCCATTGCAAAATACTTGCACTTGAGATGTTCAACTTATTCTCTGCACAAAATCTGAAAGATGGGCAGACGTTTATGGTGGGTCACGTCATTGTCTCGTATTCTAGAATCACAGAATAATAATCTGTTGATATCGGCTTGCCTTATGCCCATTAGAAAAGGCAGTGGGTCATCTTTCTCTGGTCAAGTCTCTGTTTAACTGCAAACCCATGACAATTTGTTTTACTATTTATTGTCCTGTGGAACAGCTGAACCAGCCACTCAGTTCAGGATCGGCATAACGTTCTGGCCTGACCATGGCTGCACACATCCCGTGAGGGCAGAACAAAAGGAAATGTAGCTCCCTTCCTCTGCCTGCATCCCATATTCCAACGGTTCGCTTCCATTCAGGTAGGTAGCCATTCATTGTTTTAGATGTATTCCTTGTGATTGAGACTCTCCCAAGAGTGATCTCCATCCCCAAAGGCACCTCTGGTGCTGGCTTTATTGATGCGACCTACAGACGTGAGCATGTTATTAAATTCTACATCAGTGGCAGTGCGTTGTAAAGGAATGTTTTCCTGTGTCACACAAAAGAAATGGAGCCAACTAAGTGAGGGAAAGGATTTATTGTGATCAAACCTGCGAGTGTTGCTGAGGCAGTATTTGGGGCATTGTGGACAGCTTGTCTTTCCTTTATTAGGAGTGATCTCCTTCCCACAGAGAGAGTGAAGAGGAGTCCCACCAGATTAATCCCTGGGATAATGGCACCATGAGGAGTGAGTGAAGGTTGATCTGTAGCTCTGTGATAGAATAAGAGGTGATTGCATTGAACCCTGAGAGGGATGGACAATCACTCCTTATATTCTAAACAGACAATGTGATAAATTCCATGACTGCTATTTCACTCAGGATGCATGATTCAGGATAGGTTAAGTGCCTGGGCAGACGTTACGCCCACCCACCCCAACCCATACTCGCCTGCAATGAATGTCATATTATCCACCACCCGGACAGCAGCCACAATACATTCATTCTAAAACAGTTAACTATTTGCAACAGCTTCTGACCTTCATGAAGAACATGAATCGATCTTTTTTGAGATGCAATGTACTTCCTTAAGGTTTAGCCCAGAAGACTATAAGACATTGGAGCATAAATTAGGGCAGTTAGCCCATCGGGTCTGCTCCGTCATTCAATCATCACTCATAGGTTTCTCAAACCCATTCTCCGACGTTCTCCCTGTAACCCGTCATCCCCTTGATCATCAAAAACTATCTATCTCCGTCTCAAATATACTCAATGACCTGCCCCCACAGCCTTCTGTTGCAATAAATTTCAAAGATTCACCCTTCTGTGGTTAAATAACTTTCTCCTTATCACTGTTCTAAAAGGTGGTCGCTTTCATCTAAGGCTGTGCCCTCGGATCCTTCTCCAATGGAAACATACTATCAATATCCACTCTCTCCAGGCCATTCAAATTACATTCCCTCTCATTCTTTCAAACTTCATCAAGTATAGACCTAGAGTACTCAAACATTCCTCATGCAATAAGATTTTCATTCCTATGACCATTCTCGTGAAAATCTTCTGAACGTGATCCAGGACCAGTACATCCTTCCTGGGGCATGGAGGTCTAAAATGAGCACAATACTCCAAATGTGGTCTGACCAGGGCCGTATACAGTCAGTTCTTATATTCAATTCTTACATTAGTAAATGCTCCCAATCATAATTGCAATTGCCCTCCTAACTACTGCCTCAACCTACAAGCTGACCTTGAGTGAACCCTGCACTAGAACTTCCAAGTCCCTTTGCACTTCAGATTTTTCAATTTTCTCGCCATTTTGAGAATAGACCATGCCTCTATTCTTCGTGGAAAACTGCAGGACTTCACAATTTCCAACGTTGGAATGCATCTGACGATCTCTTTGCCTGTCCAAATTCTTGTTCAGCCTCTCCACTTTGTCAATACGACCTGTTGACCTGCCTATCATTGTATCATCTGCAAACCTAGCCAGAGTGCCCTCAATTCCCTCATCTAGATTGTTAATGTAACAAGTAAAAAGTTATGATTCCAACACTGAGCATTCTGGATCACCACTTGTCCCCGGCTGCCATCCTGAGAAGTACACTTTTATCCCCACTCTCTGCTTTCTCCCAGACAGACAAGCTTCTATCCATGCCACTACCTTGCCTCTAACACCACGGGCCCTTATCATGCTCAGTAATCTCCTGTGTGACACCTTGTCAAAGGCCTTCTTGAATTCCAGGTGGATAACATCCATTGGCTGCGCTTGGTCGAGCTGCTCATTTCCTCTTCAAAGAATTCCAATAGATTTGTCAGGCATTAACTTCCCTTGATGAAATCATTCCGAATTTGCCCTATTTTAGCAAACACTTTCAAGTATTAAGAAATCTCATCCTTCACAATGGATTCCAGGATCTTACCCACGATAGAGGTTAAGCTATTCATGGTGGTTGTTTTTTTTTGTCTTTTTCCGTACTCCCTTGTTTAAAAAGGGGTGTCACGTTAGTGGGTTTCCTGTGCTCTGGGATCGTTCCTTACTCTCGTGGTTCCTGAAAGATAACCACGATTGACTCCACTCCCTCTTCAGCTATCTCCCTTATAATACTGGGATGTAGTCCATCTGGTCAAGGTTATTTAACCACCTTCGGGTCATAACATTTTTTCTAGAATGTTCTCCATGGTGGGGGACAATATACTCAGTTCTTGCCCCGCAATCTCTTGAATGTTTAAGGTATTACTCGTGCCTTCCACCATGAAAGCTAATGCAAAGTAATTATTCAGTTCCTTGGCCATTTTCTGGTTCCCCACTACCATCTCTCCAGTCTCATTTTCCAGCAGTCCAATGTTCACTTTTGCAGCTCTTTTGTACATTATATATTGAAAGAAACTGTTACAGTCTTCCTTTACATTACTGGCTAGCTTACCCCCATATTTAATAATCTCCCTCCTTATTTTATTTTGTTTGCCCTGTTTTGTCTTTGTAAGCTTTCCAATCCTCTGGTTTCCCACTGAACCTTGCCACATTATATCATTTTTCTTTTAATTTTACGCTATACTTGACTTCCCTAGTCAGCTATGGTTGTCCCATCCTCCCTAAACAATCCCCTTTTTCCTCAGGATAAATCTCTGCTGTATCCTGAATTACTCCAAAAATCTCCTGCCATTGCTGTTGCACTATCCTTCCTGCTGGGCCCGTCTCCCAGTCAATTCTACCCAGCTCCTCACTCATGTCTGTGTAATTGCCTTTATTCAGCTGTAATACCGTTACTTCTGATTCTAACTTCTCCTTCTGAAACTGCAGAGTAAATTCAATCATATTATGATCACTGTCACCTTAAGCTCCCCTCATCCAGTCTACCTGAACAAGCTGCTCCAAAAAGCCATCTCGTAGACATTCCACAAATTCCTTTTCCTGCCAACCACTATCAATCTGAATTCCCAGTCCATCTGTATAATAAGATCCCACATGATCATTGTAACATTGCCTTTCCTACAGATCTTTGTAGCTCCTGGTATATCTTACGCTCCCTGTATATAACTCCAACTGCATTTTTTTCATCTTTCTGATCCCTCAATTCTACCGACACAGATTATACTCCATCTGACCTTATTACATTTCTTATTATTGATTATCGATCCGATTCCATTCTCAATACTGAGTCAACTCTATCTCTCTGCATACCTGCCTATCTTTTCGACAGGATGAATATCCTTGAATATTCTGCTCTCAATCCAGATTCTCTTTCAGAGATGTCACTGTAATGCCCACTATGTCGTACCTGCCAATTTATGGATGAGTCACAAACTCATTTACCTTATTCCTTATCCTGTTTAAAGAAAAGACCTGCTGGAGTTGTGCTGAAAGGATATTTGAATTTTGGAGACAGTAGAATATGTCATGTGCGAGTGAGGTGAACATTCGTACGGTAACGCAGTTAAATACACGATCAAAGTCGGGGAGGCCGCACTTCCGTCATGTGGATCATTGGGATTCCCGAGTCAGTAGGATATGCACGAAAAGGATGGGATGAACCTGAATTGGCAGCAATTCACGATATGTGGATTATTGGGATTCACGGGTCAGTAGGATACACACAAAAAGGACGGGATGCACATGAACTGATAACAATGTCTGATCTGTGGATCGTTGGGATTCCCGGGTAGGTAGGATATACACAAGATGGCCGGGATGGACTTGAGCTGTCAGCAATCTCCTGGCAGGCAGGTTTGCTATCGTCCTTTACGAGGGTTTAAACTAGTGGGTGGCGGCAGTGACCGAGGGGTGTGTGGAACCACAGCAATAAGTCCACAGGTACAGTGACTGAGGAGGAGTTGGAGACTAATCCTAGTACAGCTAAGACCAACAAAACAAAACAGAGGGTACTGAACACAGTGGCCTGGCAGTCTGCAGTGTGCTGATTTTAATATGAGGAATCTGTATGTTTGAACAGATATTTCGATGTTGCTTGTCGCTGCATGACAGAAAATATGAAGAGATAGTGGTTAATTGCCCACTGTGTGCTTCCCTGGACCAGCTTGTCTCTCCAGACACCAAAACTTGTTACTGTGGGTCAGAGAACTTCAGAATTAACACAACACAGAAGGAGGCCATTCTGCCCACTATGCCTCCATGACCTCTCCAACTTGACAACTTGAAAATAGAGGGAATGATCGGAGCTAGGCGGAGAGGGAGAGAAATAAACAGAGAGAAAGACAGTGAAGTGAGATAAACAGAGTGAAAAACGGAGCGACAGAGTGAGTGACAGCAAGGGGTGTCAGACAAATGTGAAGTTAAATCAGGAGACAACATGAGGAGAAACACACAGACAGTTTTCTGAGAACCTCTCACAGACTCTAAGCCCTTTGTCTGGTGCCATACCCTGTGAGCACCATGCTGATACTGGCTGTCATCCCAGATCATATGTCGCCAATAACATCCCAGAGCTGAGTTGCTGACAGCTAAACACAATCCAATAGATTGGTTCCAGGGAGAAGGTAAATTTATTTAAATATTCTGGGCCAACAGGAACTTGTAGCCCCTCTAGACACAGCGTGAGAGGCAGGGTGGAATCTCCGTGAAGGGAATCACTGGCAGAGGTGGAATCAGGATCTGAGCTTTGGGTCAAATAATGATTGATAAAGTTGTCACCATTTCGAAGGTTTTGTAATTCACATTACAATTTATATACCTACACATAATAAGTGAATTTTAACAATATTGTCTTTGTGTATTTTTCATATTTTGTGATGTACAGAAACGCTTTTTTATCTTTGCATTTTGTGTTGAATAAACACATTTTATTATTGAGGAAGAAAGGACACTGCTCCGATGGCACAGTCGTCATCTGAACCGTGCTGGGACCAGAGTCCGAGTAAACTGATTAGGGTGTGTGTGTGTGTGTGTGTGTGTGTGTGTGTGTGTGTGTGTGTGTGTGTGTGTGTGTGTGTGTGTGTGTGTGTGTGTGTGTGTGTGTGTGTGTGTGTGTGTGTGTGTGTGTGTGTGTGTGTGTGTGTTGGGGGTGCAGTTATAGGGTTTAAGTAGAATATCCAAATTAAAGAGGATGGAAGAGTACAGAACTCAGGAAAGTTATTAAAATCTCCAGCAGAGGCACAAATAGGACAGAGCATCTGGAAATGTTAAAAATATCAAACTTCAAGCGCACTGCACAAATAAATGACAATCAGAAGAGGGACGGTTAATGCAGGACTGAAGGGGTTACAACTGAATGCACGCTGTATAAGGCATAATGTAAATGAGCTTGTGGCGCAGAATTAAATCAGCAGGTATGAAGCGATGGGCATCACGGAGATGTGGCTGCAGGGTGATCTGATTATTTAAGGATATTTATCCTATCGAAAAGATAGGCAGGTGGGCAAAGGGAGTGGGTCTGCATTGTTAGTAAGAAACGAAATTTTATCAATAGTAAGAAAGGAAGTAAGGTGAGATGGTGTAGAATCTGCGTGGGTAGAATTGAGGAACCACAACGGTAAGACAACCACAGTTGAAGTCTTGTACAGGGCTCCAAAGAGGAGTCAGGTGCTGGCCAAAGATACACCAGGAGATAGAAAAGATGTGTAGGAAAGGCAAAGTACAGTAATACTGGTTAATTTCAGAATGCAGGGGAACTGGAAACATCAGATTGGTCGTCGTTCGTAATAAAAGGAATTTTAGGAATGTTTATGAGATGGCTTTTTGGAGCAAGTTCTGGTGGAGCCCACTCGGGAACAGATGATACTGGATTTAATGACGCAGGAGTCATAAGGGAGATTAGGATAAAGGTAAACTTTGTAAGGGAGATTAGGGTAAAGCAATGATCATGACATGGTTGAATTTATTCTGCAATTTGAGAGAGAGAGAAGATAGAATCAGAGGGAACAGTATTTCAGCTGAATAAAGGCAAGTCCAGAGGCATAAGGGAGAAGCTGGGTAGAATTGACTGGGAGAGGGTTCAAACATGAAAGACAGGGGAACAGCAATGGCAGCAGATTCCAAGATTAATTCAGGAGACACAGCAGATATACTTGCCGCTGAATAGAAGCATGGTACAGGGAGGATGAGGCAGCCAGGGCTGATGAGGGAGTCAGAGATTGCATACAAGCAAAACAGCAAGCGACCAATGTGGTTTGGGGCGTTGGGAAACTAGAGAATTGGGAAACTTACAAAGACTAACATAGGGCAAAAAAAGGATAGATAAGATTAGATATGGAGGTAAACTAACCAGTAATAGAAAGGAGACTGTAAGAGGTTCTTTAGATATATAAAGTGCAAAAGAGAGGCAAAAGTGAATATGGACCACTGGAAAATGATGCTGGAGAGACAGTAGTGGAAAACAAAAAAAAAAATAAATGAGGAACTTTTCATCAATATTCATGGTGGAAGACACGAGTAATTTCCCAAAAATTGAAGAGAGTGAGAGGGCAGAGCTGAGTATGGTGGTCATCACCAAGAAGAATATGCTGGATAACTGAATGGCCTGAATTTGGATAAATCATCTGAACCATATGGACTACACCGCGCAGTGTAAGGGAGATAGCTGAAGAGGTATTGAAAATGGTATTTTTTCTGGAATGAATAAAATCAGGAAAAGCTGGAAAATTGTTAACGTGACACTTCATTTAATAAAGAAGTTAGGCAGAAGATGAAATATTACAGACTGATTAGCCTAACCTTGGTTGTGGGTAACATACTGGAATCCATTGTGAAGGATGGGATCTCTGAATACTTGGAAGTATTTAGTAAAATTGTGCAAAGTCAGCGTTGTTTCGTCAATTGGAGGTCATGCCTGACAAACCTGCTGGAATACTTTGAGGGAGTCAAAAACAGATTTGGCCAAGGAGAACAGTAGATGTTATCCACCAGCTTCTCTAAATTCCATTGATAATCTGCCACTCAGGAGGCTATTGAGAAAGATTAGGGCCCCTGATGTTACAGGCAAGGTGCTAGCTTGGATAGATGCATGGCTGTCTGACAGAAAGCAGAGAGTGGGGATAAAAGTGTCCTTCTCAGGATGGCATCCAGTGACAAGTGGTTTTCCTCAAGACTCAGTGTTGGGACCACAAAATTCGCATTGTGCATTAATGGTCTACATGAAGGAACTGGGGGCATTCTGGCTAAGTTTTCAAACAGTGCAAAGATTTAATAGAGGGATAGGTAGCATCGAAGAGGTGGTTCGGCTGCAGGAAGGTGCAGTAGCACCCTCTTGCACTCCTCTGATTCTCGCCCTCCAGACCACCAACCTCAGGATACAACGCATCATCCTCCGCCATTTCTGCCACCAACAGTCAGACCACACCACCAGATATGTACCTCCCTCCCCACCCCAATCAGCATTCTGCAGAGATCATTCCCTTCATGACTGCCTCGTTAGGAACACGCGTCCCCCCTCCCACACACTAACAAGCCACCTTCCACTCCTGACACCTTCGCTTGCCATTGCAAGAGGTATGAAACCTGTGCCAACAACTTCCTCCTCATCTCTATCCAAGGCCCCAAAGGATCCTTCTACGTCAGGCAGAGAATATCCAGTGCATCCAAACACTGTGTCCATTGCTCCTGTTCTCCTCTACACTGAGGAGACAGGACGTCAACTTGCAGAACGGTTCATGGAACACTTTCCATCACACACCCAAACAAGCCAACTTCCCTGTGGCTGAATACTTCGCCTCCCACTACTACACCTCCAAGGACATGCAAGTTCTTGGCCTCTTCCACTGCCACATTCTGGCCACCAGACGTCTGGAGGAAGAGCGCATCGTCTTCCACCTTGGAACCCTTCAACCACACGGTATCCAGTGCAATGTCACCAGCTTCCTCATCTCCCCTCCCTCCACCTTATCCCAGATCTAACCCTCCAACTGAACACAGCCTGTTGAACTGTCCTACCTGTCTATCTTCCATCCCATCTATCCACTCCACCTTCCACTCTCACCACTCATCTTCATTTAGCCATTGCCTTCCAAGCTACCTTCCTCCCAGCCCCTCCCATTCATCTCTCAACTCCCTTTCCGCCCACTCACTTCATTCCTGATAAAGGCTTTCTGATTGAAACGTCGAATATCCTGCTCCTCAGAGTCCGCCTGACCTCCTGCGCTTTTCTAACACCACACCTTTTGACGCTGAACTCCAGCATCTGCGGGCCTCACTTTCTCCTGCTGAAGGATTTGCACAGGTTAGGGGAGTGAGCAAAGAAGTGGCAGATGGAGTATAACGTGGGCAAGTGTGAGGTCATGCAGTTTGCTATTTTCTAAATAGCGAGCTAGTTCAGAAGACGGGGGGCGGGAGGGGGGGTTGAGTCTAGTCCAAGGATCTTGAAAGGTAAACCTGCAGGTTGTCAGCAGTTGGGAAGGCAAATAAAATGATTCCATTTATTTCAAGAAGGCTTGAACATAGGTGCAGGGATGTACTTCTGAGATTCTATAAGATTTTGGTGAGGCTACATTTGGATTATTGTGCACAGTTTTGGGTCCCATATCTCAGGATCTCGAGCATTTTCCGATGAGATTCACGAAAGTGGTCCCAGGAAAGAAAAGCTTAACATATTAAGAACATCTGAGGGCCCTGAGTCTATATTTGATAGAGTTCAGAAAGATGTTAGGAAGTCTAATTGAAACTTACAGAATATTGAATGACCTGGAAAGGGTGGATTTTGGGAAGATATTTCCAATGGAGGGAGACTAGGACCCAGGGGGACAGGGTAAAGAGAAGACCTGTTCAAACACAGATAAAGATGAACCTCTTCAGCCAGAGAGTGTGAATCTAGGGAATTCACTGCTACAGAAGGCTGTCGAGGCCAAGAAATTGAGTATATTTAAGAGTTAGACAGATAGGTTCTTGATTGTAAAAGGGATGAAAAGTTACAGATAGAAAGCGGAAGAATGGGGTTGAGAAGGTTAACAGCCATCATTGAATGGCGGAGCAGACTCACTGGGCTGAAAGGCCAAATTTCTGCTCCAATGTACTCTGGTCGTAAAATTAATATTGGCTCTCCTCGTTCATCATTGGAGATGTACCCTGGAACTTGATTTTCTTATGATTCATAAAGAGTAACATCCCAATATTGATGACAGGGAAATATCATGTTCTCTCCCTCCAGTCGCTGCAGCCATGTCCCCAGTATCATAATCACACTGCAATTGAAAACCTTGCATAGAACTTAATCACAGTTGATTGACATCGATGACATTAACAGCATGACTCTCACCTGCCCTCTCTGATCCTCGAATAACCATTTGAATTGTGTGTCACATCATATTCTCTGTTAATATAACCATGACATTTGTCTGTTATAACTCATGTTGTCGAGGCACGTTTGCCTGTCAGATTATGGAATAGAAAAGTTCTCTCCAAATTTTAGCGACATTATAATCACTGATCAGCAGCTACAAACTGTATGTTTCCATTTAAAAACGGAGAAACTTGTTTTTGTTCTGACAATCCTTTGACACTGCTCCCATGTCCAAGGCAGATCAAATGAGTACACGCAATCAATCTACCATCTCCAATATTCCTTCCCTCAGCCAACCCTACATATCCCAAGCCAAATGAGTAAATTGTAAACGTTCTTTTGAATTTTAATAAAATCAATATTGAACTCAAAGGGATTCAATTGGGCTATTTGTTCAGTGATTGTGATTAATGTTCATCTCCATGGATCCTAACTATCACAGTAGAACGTTTCCATCATTGAAAGATAAATGGGCTTTATTCACTGTGTTATCCCACAGCTTGAGTAGAACATCAATGACAGCACTAACAGAGATCAGCAGCTCGAGAGAGAGGGGGAGGAGAGATCAGAATCTGAGAACATTAGACAGGAACGTTGCAATAATTGTTCATAATCTGAGGACCATGGCTTGGAATGGTCGAACAATGGATCAGAATCTGAGAACATTAGACTGGAATGTTCCAAAACTACATCAGTATCTGAGAACATTAGGCTGGAATGTTCCAACAATGGAAAGGAGTTTATCCTTGTGTCTTCACTGACTTTCTCAGCCTTGTATATTATGAGCATATCGGATCCAGGATATCCTTTGGATTATTCAAGATGGTTACTATCCCATCCTCGTGATAGTTGGTGTTCCTGGTAAGACATGATATTTGTCGACTAAACCGGGTTGAACTGAAATTCTGTTCATGATATGTACATTTTGAAAAGTGCAAGTCAACGTCTTCAGTTCCAAACATAAATTCTTTTCCTTATATATTATGACTACGAAACTACGATTTATAAATTACTCACTGATATGCGAGAAGGAACCAGAATCTTCTCAAACTCCATAATCCATTTTGACCTTCACAGGTTTACATCTCCATGTCATCCCCACTCACCAATCCTGTCCAATACCACCATCATGATATCCCAGTCTCGTCCTCAGTCTCAGTGCAATATCTGAATAAACCATTTGTGCCTTTGTTCAGTCCAAATGCAACAGTTTCATTCCTTGTAATCACATGTCTGCCACTAAATAATTGCTCTTAAGAATGTTTAACTTGTTCCCTGAACATAAAGGAAGACAGTTTATGGCGGTCAAGCCATTGACTCATAATCTAGAGTCACAGAATAATGGTCTGTAGATATTTCATGAAGGAAATTGGGGAGTTTAAAAGCAGCCACTTTCATTTGTTACAAGATCAAACTGCTTGCTTCAAGTTCTTGAGGGAAGTCAATGTGTCATGCTTCCATTGTCAGGTTTCTGTGTGACTTCTTTGATGAACACGTGGGTGAACTGTACCTTTGAGAGAATTAAAAACCAACAATAACTACCTGACAGCACCAAGAGTTCTGAAAAATAGATATAATGTAACATTTGGTGGAACAATCCGATTAGCTCATTGTTTCGAAACAAATTCAGCAAATCATTTTAAATTATACCCCAAATTACCCACCTCCAACCAAGTTTCAATTTATTATATTGACAATCTTAATAGCCAATGATACAATCCAATAGTTTGGCGGTACAAGACCATGGAAAATTGAACAGTTGAGAGGAGACCTGCAAAGCTACCAGCATGCAAAGACTGCCTGAAAAATATCTCTCCTATCGGTAACTTTATTGATTAGTAACTGGTGAAGTAGAGTACCCAAGAAGAAAAGAAGACAGGAATATGGAGAAGAACCGGAAGCTTCCTTCCTGGTTTTGAGATGAGAAGTTTTGCTTTGTAAATCTTAATTAGGAGTCTTATCGGTGTAGTATTGTGGAGTGGGAAGAGTAAAGACAGGTTAGAGGAAGAAGTTGTAACTAGTCGTTCGTTTATTATTCTTTGTTACACTTTAAGAAATAAAGTTGTTAATTTTTATTTTAAATAGATTTGGACACTAGAGTTATCGCAGATTACTGCATGGGATAAATCTTTTCTCTGATGATGGTTTTAATTAAGCAGGAAGATTTATCCTGTGTTGTAGCACTACAAACCCATAGCTATGCGTTTTACTCTTTATGGTACTGTGGAATAGCTGAACCAGGCACTCAGTTCAAGATCTGCATAACATGCTGCCCTGACCAAGGCTTCATACATCCTGTGAGAGAAGAACAAAGGTAAAGGTAGCTCCCTTTCTCTGCCTGTTTTCTGTATTGCTACATCTCATTTCCATTCAGGTACGTGATCATCCCCGAGAGTGATGCACATTTCCATAGGTATCTCTGATGCTGGCTGTATTGGGGCTGACGTGCAGATGTAAGGGACTTATAAATTCCATGTCAGTCATAGTGCATGGAGAAGGAATGGCTTTCAGTGGCACAGGAAAGAAATGGCGATATCTACGTGAGAGAAAATATGTTTTTTGACAAACCTTGAGAGTGTTGTTGAAGCAGTATTTGGGGTACTGTGGATAGAGCTTCTCTCAAGTTTCACCAGACTAATTCCCAGGGATGATGGCACCATGAGCAGTAAGTGGTGCTCAGTGAGAGAATAAGAGTTGATTGCGTTGAACCTTACGGGGGATGGACAATCACTCATGATGTTCTATGTTCTAAACAGTAATAAGTTCCATGGCTGTTTTTGCACTCAGATTACATGATTCTCCATAGTTTATGAGCCTCTGAGAACGTTCCACCCAACGACCCCCAACTCCCTATTTCAACTGAGACAGAGAGAGAAAGAGAGGAGAAAGAGAGAGAGAGAGAGAGAGAGAGAGAGAGAGAGAGAGAGAGAGAGAGAGAGAGAGAGAGAGAGAGAGAGAGGTTCAGGCTTTTGAATAAACTGTCCCAAAATTAACACAGTTCTATTAATGCGTGATCCTGCAATGAACACCATGTTATCAATAATCCCGACAGCACCAAAAATGCATTCACGTTAAGAGCGTTAACTCTTTCCAGCATCGGAGAGAGAATGAAAGTCTTTTTACATCATAGGAAAGAAGTGAAGATGTCTAAGAGGAAAAAGAGTTATTGTGATAATCTCTGAGAGTGGTGTTGAGGCAGTATTTGTAACACTGTGGACAGACTTTCTCTCCTTTATAAGGAATGATCGCCTTGCCACAGAGAAAGTGCAGTGGACTTTCACCAGACTAATCCCTGGGATTATAGTACCATGAGGAGACAGTGAAGATTAGTTTCTGGCGTTGTAAAAGAATGAGAGGCGATTGCATTGAAACTTGATGGGGAGGGACAGTCACTCACGATGTTCTAAATAGACATTGAAACGGTGAAAAATTCCATGGCTTCTTTTTTACTCGGGTTACATGTTTGTCGATAGTTTAAAAGCCTCTGTGAATATTCCCCTCACTCCACACCCAATCCCCATGTTGCATGAGAGAGACAGAGCGCTAGTCTTTGAATAAACTCTCCCCACATTAATACATTTGGTGTATGAGTCCTGCACTGAAAGTCTCGTTATCCACAATCCCTACAGCAGCCACAATACCTTCATGCTAAAACAGTTAACAATTCCCACAAGATTCTGACCTCCATGGAGAACATGGGTGTGTCTTCTCGGCGATGGAAATGCATCCTTGAGACTTGGCACAAACCATTTGGCTTTCGTCCTCATTGCCAGCAAACTATGTTAAAGCAGCACACGCTCTACAAACAATGGAACCATGATTAACATCATGGAGTCCTCTATCGGTGCAGTTTCATTGGTTTTTCATGATGGAATATCAATGACCCCCTCCTTTTCCTGTATAAGTGTCTCGTGGGGATGAATAGCCTCATTCTGGTCTCATGGAACAGGTTTTTGGGTCTGATTGGACTCCGCCTGTTCCTGTTTAACAGCTCGATGCACTGAACAGACCACTCTTCTTCCTGTGTAACAGGCAGGAGTATTGAATGTGCTGTCACTCTTCCTGTTCCTGAATGCTAGCTCATACCCGTGTGCAAACAGCTTGTGATGCTGAATGAGCTCCTCTTTTAACTGTGGAAATGTGCAGTGTCTGGCCGTGCTGTTACATAAATGTTACCGACACTTTAACAGCACAAACCGGAATGCTGTCCGGGTCTTGCTGCACATGGACACAGAATGGTTCAGGAGCTGATGGGGGACAAAATGTTCTGAACATTCTGTGATCTTCAGTCATCATACCTACTTCAGATCTTATGATGGGGAAAGACATTTATGGAGCAGCTGAATATACTTGTGCTGAGGATGCTAACATGTGGATCTCCCGCAGAGATGTCCCGGGACTGAGAGGATTGTTGGTGACTGACCCCAAACCTCTGTATTGTGTTCTGAAAGACCTCGTCGAATGGGAAAGTCACACCTGATCCACATTCAGCTCTAATAAGTAGGTGGTCCCGATGCCATCCTCAGTCAAATACTGCCTTGGTATCAAATCCATCCACTCTTTCCTGAGCCCCTGTGTTCGCCTCTTGTTCATATCAATAGGTAACAATGTATGTGTAGGGCGTGTTTTCCTGTCACAGAAGGTAATCACTGTTAGCAATTATCTGGGCTAGAGAACTAGGGGTGCTACGTCACTGAAAGCATTTAAGGAGGAGGTAGATAGATTTTTGACCTGTCAAAGAGCTAAGAGGTGAAGAATTAGGCATTAAAGAGGAGTTACTGTCAACAGTAGATCACCCATGATGGCATACATTGGCTTGATCATCCGAATTATCTGATTCTGTTTCTTTTGTCCTCATATTCAGTAATTGCAAAATTAATGGCTGTAATTTTCCTGAACGTTTTTTATTGAACGTTGCAATCCGTGAGAGTAAAATATTTTGTGAGTCATATCTGGTTGAGGTATGGGGACTGTATTCACAGTGAATCTGGGTCTATAATATCACCAATAAATGAACTACAAGTTGCAGAGAGGAAACACTCTGTAATGAAACCAGAGGCGTCCTTGGATCAAATGACATTTTCCAACCTACACCAAGCCATGTGTGACAGTCTTGAGGGACTGAATGAGATCCAGTGTTACTGTTGACCAGGTATCTGGGACAAGTGGCCTCCCTCTGCTCTTTGCAGGAGCTGTGAGGGGTTGAATAGAACATAGCAACATAGCACTAAGCAGCAGGAGTGGGCATTAGATACTTTGTCACCGCTCCATGTGCTTTTGGTCTCAGCAGCGCATTTCTGTCTGTATACCATTTTACTACATACCCAAAACAACTTTGAATAAATGCAAACATCCAGGCACCACAATCCTCTGAGGAAGGGAATTTCCACTTGAACATCCTTTTGAGAATTTCTCATTTGTGTTCCAACAAATTTTAGAGGGTCACTATGTCCATTTCCAGTCCCACTCCTCCACTGGTTACACCAATCTTAAATGCAGCCAGTTTAGTGGTGTGGCCAATGATATAGATCTGAGTAGGTCATTTTCGAGAAAAATGTGAGACACAGAAAGTTGAACTCATAATAAATGGTAAAATTGCAGAGTGCCCCAAATGTTATTCTGCCTTTCAAGTTACTCTGCTCACACAAGCGAATGGTAGGGGGATTACTTTCTGGAACAGTTGGATTTGGCTGAATTCCCTTCGTTTCAGGCAGTGGAGAGATTCCAATGAATCCTCACAAGTGGTAAAGATGACTCAAGGATTTTATGGCCTCACACTTCGCTATCGGGCAGAACAAAGTAAGAGAGAGGGCTCAATCGACTGCTGCTTCTCAGGCAGTGAATATTTTTTTCCCTCGCGGTGTTGGAACAAACAATTATGCCAACTGAACACCAAACTGGACCATGTGCGATCTCCTGGAACATTCTCTGGAAAACCTGATTATGGATTATATGCAGGTGCGTCATTGCTCTTGTTGTACACAATTCCTTCCAATCGCAAACAAAATGTCCCCACTTTATAATTTGAAGACATGCTGACATGTGTCTGTGTAATTTGTAAATATTGGTAGGTGTCTTCATAGTATGTGTGCTAATATCAATACATCTTTTTCATAAAGTTTATTCTCTAGCTTTAGTCTCCCTGACAGGAAATAATATGTATCCAGCTGATACACTTTTCAGAAAGTCATGAGTGGTTCAATACTATTTCTCAGCTAAGACCAAAACTGATAATCCCCCATAACAAAAGGCCGGCATTCCAGGAATGAATAAAGGGAACCCGTTTTGAAAACCTTCGAAAAGAATTATATCTTTTTATTTTAGTTTAGGGGATCAAATCTGCACACAATGTATCATGTGTGGTCTCAGCAATGCCCTGTACAGATGCAGTAAAACATTCCTGTAATTAAATCTGATACCTTTTGCCAAAAACAGCATCATTCCACTTACCTTCCAAATCACTTGCTGCATCTGACTTCATATTATTCATGTTGCAAGAACATGGAAACCTCCTATATCATAGAGTTCGGCAATCTCTCTCCATTTAAATTGTTTACTATTGTTTCAACCTTCATGCCAAAATAGGCAATTTCTGCTGAAGGTTTGCTCACTAACCTTCCCTGCCTGCGTCATATTGCAGACTCACTACCTTCATTTGACGACACATTGAATGAACATCTTGTTGTATGAGGTAATTGAGCTCCAAGCTATTCCCTCCCTTTCCTCCAGATCTTTGATACAGATTATTGATCATTGATGACCTCACAGTGATCTCTGAGGCACTCTACCAGTTATAGCTTTGCAGCCTGAAAATAAGCATTTATCTCTACTCTCTATTTCCTGTTCGTGACAGCTTCCCTGTTCCTGTGTAGCGGCTCAGGTGGGTTGAATGGTCTCCTCCTGGACTGTGTAGTGTACTGAACGGGCTGAATTACTTCATTCTATATTACTGTGTAATTCCTTAGAAGGGCAGAATGGGCTCCTCCTGTGTCATTGTAACGATCCTGTCTGTAGTAATGGCGTGGTCCCCAACCCTGTAACAACATCGAGGGGTGGATTGAGGGAACGACACATGGGGTAGGGACAGCAGTATGTCTCTGGAACAGCCTCGCGGGTGAATTGAGGGAACAACACATGGGGTAAAGGCAGGAGTTGCCCATTCAGCCGCACCATTCAAAATGTTCATGGCTGATCCAAATGTGTCTGACCATCCGTTTTCTGTCTGTTCCCAATAAACACTGACACTTCTATCCAGTAAAGATCAGTCGAGCTCAGCCTTGAATACTTTCAATAGCAGAGTCTTCACTGTTCCCTGAGGATGAGGACACCACAGGTAGCACAACACTAAAGTGAAAGGGACATCCTTATTTTATCGTGGGACTGTTATTTTAAAACTACTTTATCTGAACATCACATCACCAACTCTATTCAGACATAAGGACAGAATAATTAGGAATAAAGATAAACCATTCCTGACTCCAAACCTATTTCACATGCCCACTGACCCTTTCCAATCAAATATGTATCGCACCCAGCCTCTGCTGCTGTCTCAGGAAGAGAATGCCTGATAGCATAATACTGCAGGAGCATTAAGGAAATGAGCAGATTGAGCCCATTCAGCCTATCGAGTCTGAAATTCCATTCATTAATTTCTTTTTAGTACCTCGATCTCATTCTTCTGCCTTCTCCCTGGATTCCTTGATCTCTTTTCAAATCAAAAACCTATCGATTTGTGTCTTAATGACACTATTGTCTGTGCCTCTGTGTGTCTGTATGTGAGTGTTTGTGCGTGTATCTATATGTGTGTGTCTGCGTGTCAGTGTCTGTGTTTTTCTCTGTTTGCATGTATGTGTGTGTGTCTGTGCCTCTGTTTGTGTGTATGTGCCTGTGCACATGTGTGTCCGTGTGCTTGTAATCTGTGTGCTTGCGTGTCGACATCTGTCTGTCTGTGTTTCAGCATGCGTTTCTGTCTGTATTTATGTCTACTTGTATGTGACTGTATATGTCTCCGTGTGTTTATACGGGTGTGTATGCCTATCTCCTTGTACGTATTGTTTGTGTTCGTCTGTGTATTTCTGGGTCTGCGTCTTTGTGCAGTGAGGTATCTGTGGGTTTTGTTTGGAAGTATAAGGACTGTTGTTGGAACTGCCAGTGGGTTTAAACTGAGAATTGTCTTTCACTGAACATTGCTCCTTAACTGGTCAGTGGGACGTGGATGTTTCAGATTCTCCACACGAGGTGTTCTGGTCCTCTCCAGCTCTTTAACAGTCCTCCCCACATGGCGCGGGAAGGGGAGTGAGGGAACGGATATCGGGCACTCCACTCCCCGGCTTGGCCCTTTCCATCCTATTCCAGGCTGTTTCTCCTTGAATGGGAGAAAGGGATGGAGAGAGAGTGGGAATGGGTGACCCTGCTGTTTGTGCTGGTGTAGGTGGGGGGAGTTGTGAGGTGTCTGGAATGAGTAAGTCGACAGTTTTGAATCCATATAGTATTATTAGTTGCTGAATTCAATAGTGAGAGTGGTAGTGTCTGAGCCTTATTTGGAGGCAGAGCGTGAACCTTGTTCGGGGTTAGGTGCTATAACAGATATACAGTGAGTGCGAGGGAGCAGAGAGTACATGGTAACTCTTATCCTAACACAGTGAGGAGGACATTGTTGCTTGTCCAGTATTGTGAGCCATTTCTTCAGATCACCTCAGCGTCGAGGTGAGCCTCCCTGAATGCCTTGCCCAGATCTATCACTAATAACGACACAGACCTGTCCCTCAGCTTCCACCGAATCAGTTTAGGTAGAATTTACAGATGGCAAGGAGAAGCAAATATTGGTGTGTTACATATCAAAACCAAAACGGGAGCAGAAAATCTGAGCATCATATGCTCTGGAAATTAGATAGGCAAGTATTGTGGATACTGCAGTATCATTGAATGGTCTCAAGTTGTATCTAAACTGCGTTAACAATGTGACTGCTGAAACTGTGAAAAATAAGTTCCGTAAGTGTATATGAGGTGGGTTGAAGAGTATGTTGTGAAGCAAACTAGAGAGCAGGTTATTTCGGATTTGATGTTGTATGGTCAGAAGGACGAATTATTAACCTTGGTCTGAAGCAGCTTTTAAGGAATAATGGCATTTATAAGATGCATTTTATACGGTGTCTGCATACAATATAGAATGCTTGAATAATCCAGTCAAACATCATGGAAGACTGGAGGCTAGAGTGTCAAGATATCTTCAGTGAATTGGGAAAGTACAATGTAACATTCAGTGGGAGATAAGCAATGATTGTTAAAGTCATAGAGTCCGACAGCATGGAGACAGGCCCTTCGACCCAAACTTGTCCATTCCGACCAAAATGCCCATCCACGTAAACCCATTTCCCACCCATTGTCCCATATCTTTCTTATCCTTTATTGTCCATGAATTTGTTCAAATGCCTTTTTAATGTTGTCAATGTATCCGCCTCAACTACTTCTCATTCCATATGCGTAACAGCCTCGTGTTAAAAAAGTTGTTCCTCAGTTTCCATTTTATTCTGTCCCCTCTGACCTTACACTGATGTCCTCTAGTCTGTGATTGCCAAACCCTGGGAAAAAAAGACTGGGTACATTCACTTTATCCATGCCTGACATGATCTGATAGACTTCAATATGATCCGCCCTCAGTCTCATACAAACAAAAGTAAGAAGTCCTAGCTTGTACAAACTCTTTCTATAACTCAGACCGTTGAAAACTTGGCAACATGTTTGTATTTTTTTTCTGCAGTCTTTCCCAATTAATAACATCCTTTCTATAGCAAAATGAACAAAACTGAACATAATATTCCCAATATGGCCTCACCAGCATCCTTTATAACTGCAACATAACTCCCTAATTTCAGTACTCAGTGATATAAACCAATTAAGGTCAGTGTTCCAAAAGCTTTCTTCACTGTCTACCTCTGAATCAACTTTCAGAGAATCATGCACCTGAATCCCAAGGTCCCTCTGTTCTCCTACACTCCTGAGGACCCAACCATTTGCCATGAAACTCCAACCTTGATTTGACTTTCTAAAATGCAAGGAAGTGTAAAACTTACATTGTTCTATATTAAAATCCATTCGCCCTTTCTCAGCCACTTCTCCAGCTGATCAAGATACTGCTGTAATTTCTGAAATTTCTGAAATCCTTCCTCCCTCTCCATGATGCCGCCGGTTTTAGTGCTGTCTTCAAACTTACAAGTCATGCCTGTCCATTCTCATCTAAATCATAGATATATGTGATATGTAGTGGCCCGAGCATCAACTCCTGAGGCATTGCACTATTCACAGGCCTCCAGTCTTACCAGCATGTTTCAAGTATTAATCTCTGCTTCCTACCATCAAGGCAATTTTGTACCCAATTTGCCAGCTCCCCTCAATTCCATGCTATCTAACCTAACCTTCAAGAGCAACGTACCATGTGGAACCTTATTGAAGGCCTAACTGGAATCAATATAGATTACGTATACCCTCCTCAACATTGCTGGTCACTTTATCAAAGAATTCCAACAAAATTGTGAGCCATGATCTCCCTTGCACAAACCCCGTGTTGAATTTGATGAAGGGCTTTTGCCAGAAACATCGATTTTCCTGCTCCTCGGATGCTGCCTTACATGCTCTGCTTTTCTAGCACCATTCTAATCTTTCTCTGAACCACACCCTGTCTTTCAAATGCATGTATATCCAATCTCTCCAAATCTTCTAAAGTAACCTACCCACTACATTTTAGGATTACTGTTCTTTAGTTCCCACGTTTATCTTTGCAGCATTTCTTGAATACAGGCTCAGCATTCGCTACGCTCCATTTGTCCAGGACCTCACTCGTTGGCCAGCAATGATAGAAAAGAGCCAAGCAGTGCTCCCGCAATTTCTTCTCTATCCTCCTATCCTCCTGCGGTGTTCCTGAATATAACTGGTCAGGACCAGGAGTTTTTAGAAATACTGCAAAGTCTGAAACATACATCTATTTATTTCAGGTACAAACATCAAAGAGTGAGAAAGTGACTCAATGATGGTTAACATAACAAATTAGAAAATATGCTAATCATAGGAAGTTACTTCAGAAGAATTCCAGCTATTGTGGAAACCTGAAAATTGTCAGAAATTAACGATCCAAAAAAGGAAGTTCATGAAACTGAAAAGGAAATCAAAAAGAGAACATGCATGCTAACAATCAGGAACACAAAGACTGCATCAATTTGCGATCTATATTTCAAAGGAAACAAAACAAAAGCAAGGTCAAATGTGGAAATTTGTAATCGGGAGAGGAGAAGTCTTTGTGGAGAACAGGGAAATGGCCAAGAAAACAACCAGTTACTTTGCATCTGTCTTCATGGAGGAAGATTCAGAAAATCCCCCAGTAATACCAAGTGATCATATCGGACTCCTGGAGCTAAAGACATAAAGTCAATTCATATCAGTAACAAGGTAGTACTTGAACATGGAGCTGGATTGAGCACTGCCAAGTCTGACGAAATAGATGTACTTCCAATCGAAATGTCGGAAATAAATCACCAACAGTAATATTAATTGCACTGTTGATGACTGTGTTTTATTTTCCTGTGCATTCTGCAGAGACCGGAAAGTATTGTGGATAAACGTGAATCAAGCAATACAGATGAATGGAAGGGATCCAAACAGCTACAAAGGGAAAAAGACATAGTGTGGAGAACTGCAGACCAGTTAACTTGACATTCGTAGGGAAACTGTTGGAATCTATGACACAGCATGACATTTTTGCTATTTAGAAATCAACACCAACAATGGAGAGAATCAGCATGCATTTCTGATAGAAAAATCATACTTGTTAAACTTCGGAATTGCTTGAAGTTGTTTCTTACAGCATAGATAATGGGGAAACAGTAGACATGGCATATATTGGATTTTCGGAAGAGTTTCTATAGGATCTCAGTGAGTTCGTAAATGCAATGAATGTTTACGTTTATCCATAATACTTTATTTGGAGGAATATATGTAATTGGAAAGTTACAGTTTGGTTATCCTTCCTTTAAGAAAGTCAGAACATTGATGTAAAGACATGTTTAAGCAGTTTCACAGTGTGTTGGTGGGACTGTACCCGGAGTGTTGTGTACTGTTTTGGTGACCGAATCTCAGAAAGAATATACTGACCACAGAGGAAGTGCAATGCAAATTCTCCAGATTAATCCCTCAGATGGTGAGATTGCCTGATGAGGAAACTCGGCCTGTGTTCGCCAGAGTTTCAAAGAATGAGAGGCGGGTCACAGTGAAATTTAGAAAATTCAAGAAACGTATGACAAGTTGGAAATTAACAGAACGCTTCCCTCGCTGTCTATTCCACACTCAAGACAAATAATGGCAGGATCTGGGACAGGCCAGTTAAGTCTGCAATATGGTGGAAATTCTTCACTTGGAGGGTACTAACTAACACAGGGGCATGGAAACCTACTGACAGGCAAGATTAGGGAGAATCTACAGATATTCTCCAAGTGTATCCAGTGGAACAGAATAACTAGGCAACAGGTAGGACTCCTTAGTGACTTTCCAAGTTGCATCCAAATCAACATTAGTGGTAGGAGACAGACCGTGGTGGTAGAAGGCTGTTTGTGTGCTTGGAGGCTAATGTCCAATGGTGTACTACGGGGATCAGTGCTGTGTCTCTTAATATTTGTGATTCGAAGGTTTTGGTGTTGGACTGGGGTGGACAAAGCTAAAAATTGCGTAACACCAAGTTATACTTCAAAAGGTTTATTCGGTGGCACTAGCTTTCGAAGTGCTTCATCACAACCACCTAATGAAGAAGCAGCGCTTCGAAAGCTGTTGCCTCCAAATAAACCCGTTGGACTATAAGCTGATGTTTTCTGATTGTAAACCTTATCATAAAACGATGCAGCTGTGAATATGGGTTGAGGGGCGTCATAAGAAAGTTTCTGTTTGTTACAAAGTCTGGCCGGGTAGTTGGCAGTGAGGAGGAAGGCCTTATGTTACAGGAAGACACAGATGGAGTGGTCAGATGGGCACATCAATGGCAGATGAGATGTAACCCTGATAAACATGAGGTCATGCACTTTGGAAGGAGGAACCAGGCAGGGGAGGACTCAATGAATGGCAGCACACTAGGAAGCTCAGAAGGTGCTTCTCTACACATCCCTGAATGTGGCTGGACAGGGTAACACACAATTTGAGAAAGCGTACGGGAGCGTAAATACGGCCTGTACACATCGAAGCATAGATTATAAGAGCTATGCGGAACTTTTGTTAGCCAAGATGGAATACTGTGTGTAGTTCTGGGAACTACATTACAGGAAGAATGTGATTGCACTGGAGGGGGTGCAGAGAAGATTCACGAGGATATTCCCTGGGATGGAGCATATCAGCTGTGGAGAGAGGCTGGGCAAGCTCGGGTTGTTTAGTTTGGAGCAGAGAAGACTAAGGGGGACGTGAATCAGGAGGATAAGATTGCGAGGGACATGGACGGGGTGGATAGTCAGCAGCTGATCCATTTCGTCAAAGGGACACACTCTTAAAGTGAACGGTTTGAGGCTGAGTAAGGATTTGAGGACTGTTTTTCATCCAATGTATGTTGGGGTCTGGGATGCACTTCGTGAGAGAGGAAATGTTATGGTAATCTCAAAACCATTAGAAAATACATGGTTATGCACTTGAAATGCCATAAGATTGAGAGCGACGGGTTTTGTGTTGCAAAGTGGGGCTAATGTAGACTGTGCTGTATTTCTGATAGTACAGAGTTTGTGCTTCTGTGATTGTATAGCCGTGAAAGGTCAATCATTCAGTAGCTTAAGATAGGAATTGATGGGTTTCTGAAGAATATCTTATCGAAGTGTATATGAATGAACTTGCAATATCTTCTGAAAATACGTCAATGGTAAAATTAAGAGAAAAAGGTGCACCTTCTTTACAGTCTGATACCAGATAATTGGGGACAGGGAATTAGCAGACCAATGGAGCAAATACTTCAGTTATCCTTCACAGAAGAAGGAAAAACAAAAATAAAATTTTCTCGCAATGCTAGGATTGATCTCTTCTCCATCCCTGCAACAATCTTAGATACGGTGGCATCCTACACAATTGGGAATATTATCCCAACATTCCTTCCCCAGAAGTAAGATAGAAGTAACATAAGATTATGTTGTATGCAGATGAGGGTCTTATGTTTTTGTCAAATCCCACAGTTCTTGGCAGCTCACGTGATGCAATGCATTAATTCGCTTATTACATTTTCGAGCTATAGGATTAATTTTACAAAGTTGTGGCCATCCCAATGGGAGGTCTCAGGGAAATACCTGATGTTGAGGGCAAATCCTGGTTTCCTTTTAAATTGTCACGAGGGTGGTTTCCCTGTTTTAGTATATTCATTACATCCATCTTTGATCATTTATTTAATGTGAACTATGTCCATTTGTTTGACAAAATTAAACAAGACCTTCAAAGATGGGAGGCACTTCCAATATCCTGGCTCGATCGGATAGCTGCTTTTAAAATGAATGTCCTTCCTTATTTGCTATACCCCGGGTGAATGCTTCTTTTGATGTTTCCCAGACAAATATTCAGGAGATTTCATGGCTGGTTTAGCTCTTTTATTTGGCATCATAAGCGACTCTTTATCAAGCTAACCAAATTGCAACCACCCCACAGAGTGTGGGGAGTAGATCTCCCAGATTAAAAGCTATCAATTAAGCTCTTTATTATCCTATGCTAGTGTCTGGGCCGCTGAGGACTCGGTGTTAATACGGTTAGTTATTGAACCCTTATTAGTCTGTTGTTCTGAGACAAAATGACAACATTTGTGGAGTATTTTCATAACCCAATAATTGTCATTCATGTTTTAACAGTATTGATAATGCGTCATATCGAGGGTAATACAGTCATAATCGTGTTTCTTATCCCTACAATTGCTATACCGAGTTGTCAACCGGGGATAATGGATTCCAGGTTTGAACTGTGGGAAGCCAGGGGTGTAACTTGCTTGAGTAATTTAGAATTAATAGAATCCCAACAGATTGGAAACAAGCCTTGGGGCCCAACAAGTCGATTTCGACCCACCCAGATCCATTCCCCTAGTATCCTATATTTACTCTGACTAATGCTCCAACCTACACATCCCTGAACACAATGGGTGATTTATCAATAGCCAATTCATCTAACCTGCACATCTTTGGATCCTGGTGCTGTGAGGCTGCAGTGCTAACTAGTGAGGCACCACGTGCTATTTGACGGAGAAAGAATGACATCATTTGATCAAATAACTCGTAAGTATCGACTCCCTAGTAAAGACCTCTTCTGTTTTTTTCCCAGATCAGATATTTGATTTTTTTAAAAAAGAACTCCTTTACCAGACTCTTACATATCTGATATAGAGAAGTGGGTGCTTATTGCTTATAATACACTCTCTGTCAGTACCCTTTATCATGACTTGGAGCGGGTCCCCTCAGAAGAGACTGTGCAGCTTTGTGATGCCTGAAAGAGAGAGTTGGGGGGGTTCAGACCACTTCGGAGACATGGGAGGATATTTGTGAAAATGCTCGAAGGATTTTGATCTGTAACAGGACACATTCCATGCAGTTGAAAATTCTTCATAGGGTCTATCTGACCACAGATTGTCTCTCAAAATGCAATGTGGGATTATCTTCAGCATGTCATAAATGCAGAATGACTACAGGCACACCTACTCATTGCTTGTTGTCCTACTGCAGGCTTCATATATATTGGAGCACTGTGTTAGGTGTGATAGAGTAGGTATTGGGGACTGAATTGGAGATGGACCTGGTTTTTATTTTTCTTGGCCTGCTCAGGGTACCTTACACAGATGCACATGAGGAAAGAAAATATATATCCTTACTTTCTGTGCTAGGAAACATGTTCTGTTGTGCTGGATGTCTGAAAACCCCGGATCTGTCGGGTCGTCGTAAGTTCTTCATGGAGAATATCCCTTTGGACTTTCTCACCAGTATGGTGCACCAAAAACCAGAGATTTATGTAAGGCATGGCAACCCTTTTTGGAATACCACGATGCAGGTTTATCTGTCACATTAAGAAGGGCTTTTATATAATCATGACGATATTTTCTACTGAATCTAATATCCAGCGAGGAACAATTATGAACATAAAAATGCGTATTAGTAAATGCTCTTGAAGAACGAGAGCTATCGTTTTGTTATGCTGAGCTGTACTACTTATTAATTATTTATTGTTTATTTTTGTTTTTCTTCTGTCCATTTAGTGTTTTTAACTTGTTTTGTATGTACATATACATGCATGTAATTTTGTTCAGTTATTTGACTTTGGTGTTATTGGGTTATTATTTTATTAAAAATCTCTTGTCAATAAAATTACTATTTAAAAAAAAAATAAAATGCTAACATTGATAGAATAGAGTCCTAAAGAAATTTCATTAGAGAAACCACTCATGCTGGTTTATCCTAAGGGTCACCACACCTCGGGTGATGGGGCGAGGTTGAGAGAGTGTCCTCACCATGGGACCCTCTGTCAGTGTGGGGAATTGAACCTGCACTGTTGATCTCTCTCTATATCATAAACCTGCCGTCCAACTAACTGAGTGAGAGACAGTGCAACTGTCACAGACAGAAACAGCCACAGGCAAAGAGCATGCGAAACACTCATAACAATGAAAATGGTACAATTCAGATAACGGTCAAGACAATGGCTGAGGGTAAAAACGTTCTCTGCTCGAAATTGTATTTTATAACAAGACGTATTTAGAAGCTGTCTTTGATTTAATATCATTTAGGCGAGTCAAGTAAAATAACAAGAATTACTAAGTATGATTGGACATCTATAATCATCAAATAAGTGTAGATTTTTATTTGGTCTGTGTAAAGCATGCTGGCTGTCGCATGAAAGTATAAAGCAGATGGAATATATTGTTAGGAGAGTGCGTTCCATGGGAAATACCCTCGAACAGGCGTTTGAAGAAAACTGGGGTAAAAGTGCTGGAGTGCCATCTGGTCATTCATGATGGGTGGGAGAATCGGGCTGGTATTGAATGAGAGGGACACCATGGGGTGGAGTGGGTAGTTAATGAGATGAGTTCGATAAGATAGCACCAGGAAACTAGCTCAGCTTCGTACAGACAATCCCTCTGTCACACTCAATGAAAATGACACTGAGACAAATTACTGTTTTATACAGTTCAATGAGCCGAAGACTCTGCTGTCCTCTGTCCCAGTTACAAAGCTGCAGGACAAATGCTCATTCAAAACTCTCCATCGCCTGAACTCATACTAATATACCATTCACTCATAATTCTTTATAATACTGACCCGTGTCGCATGATCCTGTAGAAATGTCTTCATTTCAGCATTCTGGATACAGTGAACACATCTTTCCATTACATTTTTTCTCAGTCTCCCGCTCCCTGTCTCTATCCCAAAACACACGGATTGACAGTCGTACGGTTCTACAGATGGAAACAGTCCCGTCTGCCCAGTTGTTCCATGCCGAACAAAATGTCCATCCACACTCATCCAATTTCTCTGCCCTTGCTCTGTATCCTTTAATCTTTTCCTATCTGTATTCGTCCAAATGCCTTTTCAATGTTATTATTGTACTCACCTCAACCAGTTCCACTGGCAGCTCATTCGATATGTGTACCATACTCTGTGTAAAAAAGTTGCCCTACGGGTTAATTTTTATTTATTCCTCTCGAAGCATTAACGGATGTCCTCTAGTCTTCGATTCCCCAAACTTGACAAAAAAAATGAAGTATTCACCCCTATGTACGTCTCTCATAATTTGATAAGATCTACACTCCTTGTTGTGGTTCTCTTTACCGAGCTGGGAATTTGTGTTGCAGACGTTTCGTCTCCTGTCTAGGTGACATCCTCAGTGCTTGGGAGCCTCCTGTGAAGCGATTCTGTGATGTTTCCTCCGACATTTATAATAGTTTGTATCTGCCGCTCCCGGTTGTCAGTTCCAGCTGTCCGCTAAAACGTCTGCAACACAAATTCTCAGCTCGGCAAACAGAGCCACAACAACGAAAATCCGAGCTACAAATCTTCTCACAAACTATCTACACTTCTATAAGAACCCCTTCAGTTTCCTAGGTTGTAAAGAAATAAGTTCTAACCTGTCTAATTTCTCCTCATTAGTTAATCCTTTTAGCCCAGGAAACATCTCTGAAATTTATTCTACACTCTTCCTTGTTCCATAATATCCTTTTAAGAGCAAGGTGAACAAAATTGAACACCATACTCCAACTGCAGCCTTACCAATATCCTGTATAATTGCAACAAAACGTCCCAACTTCTATACTCAATGCCCTGACGATGGTCTGTGTGCCAACAGCCTTCTTCACTGTCCTGTGCATCTGTGACTCAAATTTCAGACAACCGTGCACCTGATCTCTAATGTCCTTTATTCTGCTACACTGCTTAAGGCTCTCTCATTCATCATTATACTCCAACCTGGATTTGACTTTCCAAAATGCAGGACGTCACCCTTATCTATGTTACACTCCATATGCTATTTCTCAGCCCACTTCTGCTGCCGATCAAGGTATTGCTACAATTTCTGTTAATGTTCCTCATTGGATCACTCCTATTTTAGTGTCATCTGCAAACTTACTAACCTTGAGTTGTGCACTCTCGTCCAAATCATTGATATAGATAATAAACAGCAATGGGCCCAGCACCGACCCCTGAGGCACTCCACTAGTCACAGGCCTCCAGTCCGACAAGCATACTTTCACCGTTGCCATTTGCTTCTCAATGACTATCCAATTGTGTCGCCAATTCCCAGATTACCTTGGAGTTCATGCAATCTAACCTTCTCGAGCAGCCTACCATGTGGAACGTTATCAAAGGCCTTCCTGAAATCCATATAGACCATGTCGACCACAATGCCCTCGTCAACCTTCCTGGTCACTTCCTCAAAAAACGCGAACAAAATTTGTAAGGCATGATCTGCCATGCACAAAGCAATGCTGACTGCTCCAAGTCAAACTCTGCCTTTTCAAATGCATGCACATCTTATCACTCAGAGCCTTCTCAAGTGGTTGACTGAAAACAGATGTGAAGCTTACTGGTGCATACTTCCCAGGTTTTTCTTTGTAGCCCTTCTTGAATAAGGGCACAACATTTGCTACTGCCCACTCTTCAGGGACCTTGCCCCTGAATTGTCTTCTCTCGCCTCTTGCAGTGCTCTTGGATATATCTGGTTAAGACCAAGAGATTTATCTGAATTTATGCATTCTAATATGCCCCACAGCCCCTCTACTGTGATATTAACGGTACCAAGACATGACAACTAACCCACCCAAAGGTCACAGATCTTCATGTCTTTCTTCATGGTAAACACAGAGGGGAAATTGAGGACCTCGCCCATCTGTTGTGGTTTTACCCATGAATGCCCACTTTGGATTTTAAGGCGTCCTATTTTCTCTCTAGTCGTTCTTTTTCTTTACTATACTGAAAGCACATCTTTGGAATCACCCTAATTTTCTCAGTCACGGCTATTTGTTCGCCCTTTTCGCCCTCCTGATTTCCTTCTTCAGTAAACTCCTGTATCCCCGTGTCTCTCCAGAGATTCCATTGATTCCAGCTACCTGAAACTGAGCCCTCCTTTTTGCTGGCCAGAGCCTGATTATCTCTTGTCATCCAGGGTTCTCTCTTCCTGCCTCACTTTCCCTTCATACTCACAGGAATATATAGACTTTGAACTCGAGCCATCTTACTTTTAAAGCCGCCCCCCCCCCAACTTACCAGAGATCCTTTTGCCTGGAAACAAGCTACTCCAATCAACGTTTGCAAGTCCCTGTATACTTCCAGCAAAATTCGCCTCGCCCCAATTTAGAACTTGAATCTGTGGACCAATTCTGTCCCTCCCAAAGCTATTTTAAAATTAATACAATTCTAGTCACCGGTCCCAAAATACTCCCCCACTTTTCCTCCGTCACCTATCCTGCCCTATGTCCCAACATTAGGTCAATATTGTCCCTTCCCGAGTAAGAACCTCTATATGCTGCTTGTGGAAACTTTCCTGAACATACTTAACTAATTTCGTGCCATCTTAGTCCTTAAACCCCTGGAAGTCCCAGTCTTTGTTAGTATAATTAAAACACCTATTATGACAAACCTATTGCTCCTGCAAGCCTCCCCATCCTCCCTGCATACTTGATTCTTTAATTCCCATTGATTATTTGGAGGCTTATGGTACAACCACTATAACATCACCAACTCCCTCTTACTTCTTTGCACCATCCACAAAATCTCACTCAACATTATCTCAGTTATTTCATCTTTAAATACTGGAGTGGTATGCGCCTGAATCGGAACTATTGGTATTGAAACTGTTTCAATTTACATCTCTCCCTTCCAGTGATTTTCACACCCACAGCACCCCTTGTCAAGGCGGAATGGAGATATAAAGCTGTGAATGAATGGGAGCTACACATACTGTCACTGCCAGCATTGGCTGCAAGTTTCCCCACACTGGGCAGTGATCGAACACAGTGCTACTGAATAATGGAACAGTCTGGGGTTATATACGAATGAACCAGTGCAGTCTGCACAGCTCCCCACTCTGGACATTTAGCCCAGGATTATAGATCAAGCATTGTTGTGGGCTGCACAGAGTTCCACTCCGGACATTGCTGGGTTCATTCAGCAGTTCGCTAGCTGGATCTGCAAGTGCTCCATACTGAACGTACAATGGATGGGCTGGTTATGTGAGTTGGTTTGCGAATGTTAGAGAACTAAACAATGCCTTTATTTTGTGCTTTCATTCTTGTGATTGGACCCTTCAAACCCTGACTCATCTGATCAGACCGGACCCTTTGGATGAGTCATGGTGATTGTTGTTACAACATCGGGGTCTGCAACATGACCAACAAATGAAGCAGAGGCTGCAGAGAGGGGAGTCTCCATAAAATGGAATGAGGGAATCACTATCAGATCAGCCGTGCTCTAAGTGAATGGTGGGGCAGGATTGTGTGAACCACGAATGCAACTTATTCATCTATTTCTGTTTGTAACAGGCAAACTCCCCTTCTCTCCCAGTGGCCAAAGCTGGTGGGAAGTGAGTCACCTCCTGCTGTCCATGTGTAACAGGTTCCTGGGGTCTCACAAGCCTCCAGATTTCCAAGTGTCAGTCTCGAGCAGTTGTGTGACAGCCTCCTGTTTCTGTGTCCCAGCCTCGAGCAGTTGAGTGACAGCCTCCTGTCCCTGAATCCCAGTCTTTAGCAGTTGAATGACACCCTCCTGTCCCTGAACCCCAGTCTCGAGCAGTTGAGTGACTGCCTCCTGTTCCTGTGTCCCAGTTTCGAGCAGTTGAGTGATGGCCTCCTGTCCTGTGTCCAAGTCTCGAGGACGAGTGAATCCCTCCTGTTCCTGTGTCCCAGTCTTGAGCAGTTGAGTGACAACCTCCTGTTCCAGTGTCCCAGTCTTGAGCAACTGAGTGATGTCTCCTGATCCCAAGTTTGTGAAAATAGACGTCCTCCTCTTGCTACTGACAAAAAGGCTCCAATAGCTCTCTGCTCATCTGCTGCTCCTGTGGAATGGAGTTGAGGGACTGAATGGCCTCTTCACATTCCTTCCAGATTCTCTTGACTAAAAGCCTTTCTCCTGTTTCTGTAAAACACCATCAAAATCTGAATGATGTATTTTTGTATTTGACTCTCAGTAATTGAGCAAACAAGCTGACTGACTGAATTCAGAACCTGAACAGCCTCTTCCTGTTCCTGTGTTATACACTCAAGAGTCAACAGTGTCTCAGTGATGTACAGCACCGTAAAAGACCCTTCGATCTAGTCGTCCATTCTGACCAAATATCCTTAATCAATCTCATCCCCCTTGCCAGCACTTGGCCCATATCCCTCTAAACCCTTCAAATGCCTTTTAAATGGTGTAACTGTACCTGCCTCCACCACCTCTTTTGGGTGCTCAGTCCATATACACAGCAGTTTCTCTTTGAAAGTGTTGTGCCTCATTTCCCTTTATAAATCTTTCCCCTCTCACCTTAAACCTTTGACTTGTAATTTTTGACTCGCCTATCCTGGTGTAAAGACATTGACTGTTTACCTTATCTATGCCCCTCATGATTTTATAAACCTCTTTAAGGTCACCCCTCAGCCTTAACACTTGAAAATAGCCCCAGCCTATTCAAACTCTCCCTGTAGCTCAAACCCTCCAACACCTGCAACATTCTTTTAAATCTCTTCTGCACCCTTTCAAGTTTGACAACGTCTTTCCGACAGCAGGGTGACCAGAATTAACAGGCAGTATTACAAAAGTGGCCAAACCCATGTCCTGGACAGGGGCAACATGTCTTGCAAACACATAGACTCAAAGCACGCACCAATAAAGGGAAGATCGCCAAGTGCCTTCTTCACTACGCTGTCTACCTGTGACAGCACTTTCAAGGAACTGAGAACCTGCACCACAAGGTAACACAGTAGCTCAGTGACTAGCATTGCTACCTCAGAGCACAGCGATCTGGGTTTACCTTCATCCTTGAATGACTGCCTGTATGGAGTTTGCACATTCTCCCCGTGTCTGCGTGCGTTTCTTCTGGGTGCCATGTTTTCCTGCCACAGTACAAAGATATACCGGCAAGTGTAGATTGGCCATGCTAAATTGCCCCAATACCCAGGGATGTGTAGGCGAGGTGGATTAGCCATGGGAAATGCAGGCTCAGAGGGACAGGGTAGGGGTTTCTCCAGTAGGATACTGTTTAGAGGGTGGTGTGGCCTCGATGGGCCGAATAGGCTCTTTCCTCATGTAGGGATTCTATAATTTCAATTGAGTTCTCTTTGAGTGGCAACTTTCGACAGAACCCTACCTACATATCTTGCCCTGATTTGTCTTGCCAAAATGCAACAACTCATATTTATCTAAATATAACTCCATCCCCATCCCTCAGCTCACCTAATCAACTTTCTCTTTGTTCGGAGATATCATTTTTCACTGTCGACTACACCAACAAATTTGGTATTATCTACAAGCTTACTGACCATACTTCATATACTCAAATGCAAATGATTTGTATAAGTGACAAGAGGCAGTGAACTCACTGTTGACCTTTGCGGCACGCCACTGGTCACAGGTCTCCAAGTTTAATGAACAAATGTCCACTGTCACGCCCTGTCTCCAATATTCCAGAAAATGTTGGATCTAAATGGCGAGCTCTCCCTGGATCCAAGGCAGTCTGACTTTGCTAACCAGTCTACCATGTAGAATATTTTGGTTTTCTTACTGATTTCCATTAAAACAACATCCACTGTCCTGTCTTTCTCAATCGTCTTCATCACTTCCTCAAAAAATTCCACCGAGTCAGTGAGATGTGATCTCCAATGTATAAAGCCCTCTTCAGTCCTTGTCTTTCCAAATGCATACATATCCTTTCTCTCAAAATCTCCTCCAACAATTTTTTCACCATTGACGTCAGTCTCACCGATCTATATTTACCTGATTTTTCCTTCCTTTCTTAAATGATGACACTATTTTAGCAGCCCTCCAGTCTTTTGGGACCTCACCTGTGGAAATCAATGATACAAATATATCAGCAAAATGCAGAGAAATCTCTTTCGTAGCTTCCCACAAATATCTAAGATAGAACTGATCAGGTCCCAAGGATTTGTTCACCTTTATGTGTTTTAAAATGTCCAACACGTCCTTGTAATATAGACACTTTTCAAGATATCACTATACATTTCCTCATTCTCTCGCTCTTGTAACTCCCTCCACGTTAAATACTGAGGAGAAATACTCGTTTCATATCCCTCCCATCTCTTGTGGTTCCACATATAGGTAGCCTTACTGGTCTTTTAGGTGCCCTATTCCTCCCTAGTTAATCTTTTGCCATTAAAAGATTTGTAGAATTCCTTCGATACCTCGTTAACCTTATTTCTAAAGCCAACTCGTATTCACATTTTTCTAGCCCGATTTCCCCGTTGACTATACACTTGCTGCCCTAATCCTCTGGGGAGCCACTTGATTTCAGTTCTATTTACCTGACATATGCCTCCTTTCTTACCTTGATCAGAGCATCAATATGTCTACCCATCCAGTACTCCCTGCACCCACTATCCTTGCCCCTCTGACTAATGGGAACACGTTGGCTCTGGACTCTCTGAAACCAAGTTATGATGGCCTTGCATTTTCCAACCATCCCTTTACCTGCAAATCGATTATTCCAATTAGCCTTTCACAGGGCTCAACTAACACTTTCAAAATTAGCCTTGTTCAAAGTTAGAACTTTATTGTTTACGCCAGGTCTTTCCTATTCCCTAACTAGTTTAAACATAATAGTTATGCGTAACAGACTTGAAATGTTAAATAAACACTTTCTGCTCCTTTGAAACAGGGTCGAAAGACTGCATGGGATCCTCCTATCAATTTATAACAGCCACGAGACATTAAATGACACAGCAACCCCTGGAGTATAAGCAGCCAGTAAACTGTATCGATGGAGGTCCAACCCTTCTCAGTTACAGAAACAATTAACTCCAGGTGCCCTCTCAATTACACCTCACACAGCTGCAGCGAAATCCTTTTTATTTTGACTGATTTTGTTGGCAAAATGTGCCAATATTCCAGAGGTCCACCTTTTCAAGTAGCAACAGGCTAATATTGGCTGACTGGCCTTCTCTTATCTCTCTGTAAGAGGCCCATAGGGACAGAATTGTTTCGGCCTGTTGCTGAGCAGCAGTCTCAGTGCTCTGTCTCAAGGTTATGAAAGGATTTGAAAACAGGGCATTAAAACCCGGCATAGCCTCACACTGGTCAATAAATATCATACTGTAGGTTAAGACATCTAGAAACTTGCCCATCTGACGTTTTTTTATTTATGTAGCCGATCTGTTATTTTATAACTGCTTTCTTTCATAAACAGAGTGGGACACATATAGACCCATGCAGTGTTCTGTTAATAATCTCGTATGCAAGGAAAAAGAAATAAAAATTGAGAGATTTATGGTCCATCTCTCAGCACCCTCATCCATTCCATTCAAAACCAGTAAATGTTCCCTTTTATAGCGATATGAAAAGTGATGTATGGAACTGGTTAACTGATCCTATTTGTTCAGTGACTGTGATTAATGCCAGTCTCGATGGATACTAATTATCCCAATGGAGGGTTTCCATCTTTTAATGATAATTGGGCGCCATTCAATGTGTTATTCCACAACATGAGCGGGAACCATCACCAATAGCACTGACAGGGATCAGCAGATCCAGAGAGAGGTGGAGGAGAGATCAGAATCTGAGAACATTAGATTGGAATGTACCAACAATGGAACAGAATCTGAGAACATTAGACTGGAATAGTCCAACAATAGGCAGGAGTTTATCCTATTATGTTTGGCTTTTTTCTGAATTTTATTTTTTGCCATTTTATTGGCGGATCTATTACGCTCTTCGCATTATACAATGTATTTATTATCCCTTCCTGGCTAGCGTTGGTGTTCCTGGTAAGTGTCATTGTCCTTTTTTTATCTATAAATTAGTTATGACTGTATTACTGTTCTTTCATATTTTCTACACTTCTATCCGCTATTATGGTTCCTGTTGAAACTCTGAATCCAGATATTTACTCTACAGACCACTACTAACTACATCAATGAAAGTGTTCAATTACTGCATCCCTCTGCTCTGGCAATGTTACTTATGGGTCTCTGTGTTGACCGACTCAGTTTCAGCAGATAACCGCATTATACAGTATCTTTGCCTTTGTTATTTAAATATTAAGAGCATGGAGGTCACTGCCTACTGTTCTGGTTACAAACTCCACTTCCTTCCAGTGTTTCCATCCCATGCCTGGCAAATGCTTGCAGCTGAAGCAGACGAGTCATAACTGTGGGAGATCCCTTTGACCATGAGCTGATTCCTGACACCATGTCCTGACCACTTCTAATTTGAAATACTCACCACTCCGCGATGTATCTCACTGACTTATTCCATCTCCTGTTTGAACTTTGAGTTATAAAATACAGTCTTAATGAAGTTAATAATCTGCTGCTGACGCTTCTGGCTTCAAACTTGTTGAAGCAAATCTGATTCGAACACACACCAACCCCCCATCCATCTGTCATTCATGTTCACGCGGATATATATTGCTATTTTTATGGCAATGCCTTTATTTTAACATTTTCAAACACTTTATCTCATCTGTCCATGAAAATTCTGTCATTCTCTCTCTGTCGATTAAATAAAAGCCTGCCAGTTGTTCGTATTTAAAATAGTTTCCTCCATGTGCGTTCCTTCTCAAACATTGAGTTTCACATTCAACCACGCCAATCGGACACGTGCACACTCTCTCCCTCAGTCTCTGATGAACACACACACACACACGCGCAGATAGAGCAAACCTTCCCATTGTAGGCAGTCATCTGATGCGAGTATAGTTAGCATATGATAGTAAAGTTTGCAATGCTCTCCATACTGGGCAGATACTGCAGTTTACTGAGCAACACACTAGCATGGTCTGCACAGCCCTCGATGCTGGACTGTCATCTTGTCCCAGTTTATGTTGTTTGTGGTGTTCTGTCAAGCAGATTCAGAATTTCATTTAACAAACCATTTCAGCTGATCTGGCAATGCCTGTAGTCAATGTTCTCATTCTTGTAATTTTAATCTCGAAGATCTCACTTCTCCAGTTAGTCACACTGCCCTGTCTATTTTCCTATATTTCCACAACCTCCTCCAAGTTAATTAACTGCCTGTTTCTGTCTTTAATGTGAATCTCTCAGTCCCTCTGTATCTTTCCCTGGCCTTGGGTTTTGGCTCCCCAGTGTATCGAGTGCTGGCATTGTGAAGCTCAGAAACAGTGAAATGGTGTGTGTCAGGCTGTTGTTCACTTCCCGGTATGTCCCATGTGATGGTCCACGGACAGGTGTGTTTCAGAAGTTATGAGACACATCCTTGTAACTTGGTCTGTACCTATATTTGTTCCTCTCAGGTGACGTTGCGATCAGTAACACAATCAGTAACATTGAGTAAAGGACCAGGCATCTAAATTGTGTGACAATGCTGTCACTTTTTTTTTAAAAAAAGGTTATTTTCTTTTTTTTAACAAGAGATCTTAAAGGCCAACTGCCTACTGAAAATGGCTCAAGTAAATAACTTACGAGACTTTTAGGTTTTTTAATAAATAGTAGTAACAATGGCCAGCTCACACAGACCAGGCTTTCTAGTTATTTCCTTACAGCTGTAAGTCACCAGGTGCTTGCGTCCCAGAAGGGTTGGAAGCTTTAGTAAATTATCCCGAGCTGCTATTCTCTCTCAAGCTTCACTTGATGCTGTTTCCTCCTGGATTGGAGAACTGTATGTCTGAATGCGCCTTTTTACCATGGAGTGTGTTTAGGTGATGTTAGTATATTGGAACAGTTCATTTGTAGAAGGTACTGTATCCATTATTTGGTTAAGGTTTCCAATAGTTAAGTTATTCTAAAATCCTCTTCATTTTGTATGGGTTTTCATTAGAGTGCTTAAATATATTGTGTTTTACTTAATGGTGATTGGTTTGACTAGTAGCATCACATCAGGAACATCCACTTCACATCTACCTTTAAAATAAGAAAAGGTTGGCATCCAAGCTATCGTCTTAAAATAGTTTGAGACAGTCTGGTTGGTCTATAGCAAACTGGGGACTTTTGTCTGGTTCGACATCGATAATACCAAATTTGGTTTAGAATTGCAATCCCTGCAGTCTGCAAACAGGCCATTCGACCCAACAAATCCACACCGAACCGCCGAGGAGTAATCTCCCCAGACTCATTCCTACCCTATTATTATTCATTTACCCCTAACCCACACATCCCTGAAAACTGCAAACAATTTAGCATGGCCAATTCACCTGACATGCACACTTTTGGATTGTGGGGTGAAACCAGCGAATCCAGAATAAGCTCATGCAGATACTGGAGAGTACGCACCAGGAGGCTATTGGGTTCAAAGGTCGTGTATGGTAGCTGTTAGGGTCTTTTGTTCCAGATGTTGAATTCGGTTAGTTTAAACAGTGTTTTGTGTATAAACATTCTTTCAGTCATTGAGAGTTTTCTAGGTGTGGAAGAAGTGAAGTTGGGGGTTTTACAAAAGGTGATGAAGGCAAAGCTGTAGGAACTGGCAGACAAGCTGCAGTTGGGGTTGCGTTTGTCTGTGTGAAAATTAGAGATAATTACAGCTATAGCTCAGCAATTACACTTGGAGGATCTGTCATCAGACTCTTTGGAAATGGCGAGAATTCAATTTCAAATGAGGCACCTTGAACATGAGAAGGAATTGAAACAGTTTGAATTATGATGAAGCGCAGTAATAAAAGAACAGAAAATGAAGAAGAAATATTAAAACAAAGAAGAAAAGCAGAGAGATTTAACTTCAAAGGTTAATAATTAGAGTGGAAAATGGACATAGAAGGCGGTGATGAAGGTAGACTGTAGGCTGGATGAGGAGGTTAGTGAGGATGAGCGACCCTATATTAGACAAAGGCTTGATTGGGATCTGTTTAAATACATCCAGACATTATCTAAATGTGATGAGAATGATGGGGGAGCCTTTTTAATTTCATTTGAGAAAGTGGCTAAACAAATGCAGTGCCCAGTGAACATGTGGACTTATTTGATTCAAACAAAGCTGATAGGTATTTGCATTCCTATCAGACGCGGTGTCTGAGGAGGAGGAGGACGTAAAGAAAGCCATCTGAAGTGCATATGAGCTTGTGACAGAAGCCAACAGATAGTGTTTCAGGAATCTAAAATAGCGTCCGTGGTTAAACGCATATTGAGTTTGAAAGAATCTAACAAAGTAATTTTGAAAGGTGGTAAGAGCATTAAAAACGGAGCAAAGTTATGGCACTCTTAGAGAGATTCTTATTTTGGAGAAGTTCAACAATTCACTTCCTGTAGTTGTGAGAACTTGAGTGGAAGAGCAGAGTTACAATGGCAAGCTTAGAAACTGTAATGGCTGATGATGATGATGATCGAGTTCAGAAATCAAAGCTTGGTTTCTGTGAGGGATTGAGAAGAATGTGCGAGACCTTCTTAAAACATATCCCTGTGAGAGTAAGGTTTACTGGCATACGCCAGGAGTAGCGGGTAAAGAGGTTACAGCATTAAGAGGTACAGAAGTATGTAATTCTTTTGTGCTGAGACATGAGGAGCTATGTCATTCAGAGCGACTATTGAAGAGATAAGAAGTGCTCCATTATGTAAATTGTGGTTGGAGTGTCCAGTGGAAACGCCAACACGTTTATTCCACAATGGGGAAGGAGGCCTTCAGCTTGGCATTGGCATTACAACATTTCAGCATTTAAGTTGCGAATGACAAATCTTTATCAGTGATTGACAATCAGTGACCCCTTAAAGTTTTTTGGAGAAGTTTAGGGAGAAGAATACCTGTCTGTTTCGATTGAGCTTATTATTGCTGCCATTCAATTTGAAATTATACAGGTGATAGGATGAGAAAACCTAAGTTTTGACACGTTGTGGAGACTTGGATGAAGAAAGACAAAGGCACTCTGTGGCCGGAGTAAAATGACTGAAATCGAATCGAGTTGGGAACATTTGTATGCTCAGTGTCAATGTAATATATATATGCACCTCTTCCTCCGCTACATTGATGACTGCATTGGTGCACCTCGTGCTCCCACGAGGAGGTTGAGCGATTTATCAACTTCACCAACACATTCCACCCTGAGGTTAAATTTACCTGGACCATCTCTGACACCTCCATCCCCTTCCTGGACCTCTCCATCTCCATTAACGATGACCGAATTGACAGCGACATTTTTTACAAACCCACCGACTCCCACAGCTACCCGGATTACACCTCTTCCCACCCTACCGCTTGCAAAAATGCCATCCATTATTCCCAATTCCTCCGTCTCCACCCTATCTGCTCCCAGGAGGACCGGTTCCACCACAGAACACACCAGATGGCCTTCTTCTTTGGAGACCGCAATTTCCCTTCCACGTGGTTAAGGATGCCCTCCAATGCATCTCGTCCAAATCCCGCACCTCTGCCCCCAGACCTCACCCCTCCAACCGTAACAAGGACAGAACGACCCTGGTGCTCACCTGCCACCCTAGCAACCTTCGCATAAACCAAATTATCCGCCAACATTTCAGCCATCTCCCAACGGACCCCACCACCAGGGATATATTTCCCTCCCCACCCCTTTTCGCCTTCGGCAAAGACCATTCCCTCCGTGACTAACTGGTGAGGTCCACGTCCTCCTACAACCCACCCTCCCATCCTGGCACCTTCCACTGCCACTGCAAGAATTGCAAAGCTTGCACCCACACCTCCTCCCTCACCTCCATCCAAGGCCCTAAAGGAGCCTTCGACATGCGGTCTCCTCTACATTGGGGAGTATGGACGTCTCCTAGCAGAGCACTTTAGGGAACATCTCTGGGACACCCGCACCAATCAACCACACCGCCTGTGACCCAACATTTCACCTCCCCCCCGCACTCTGCCGAGGACATGGAGGTCCTCGGCCTTCTTCACCGTCGCTCCCTCACCACCAGAAGCCTGGAGGAAGAACACCTCATCTTTCGCCTCAACCACAGGGCATCAATGTGGACTTGAAAAGTTTCCACATTTCCCCTTCCCCCACCTCACCCCAGTTCCAAACTTCCAGTTCAGCACTTTCCCCTGACTTGTCCTGACTGCCTATCTTCTTTTCCACCTATCCACTCCTCCCTCCTTCCGACCTATCACCTTCATCCCCTCCCCCACTCACCTATTGTACTCTATGCTACTTTCTCCCCACCCCCACCCCTCTCTCACTTATCTCTCCACCCTTCAGGCTCTCTGCCTGTATTCCTGATGAAGGGTTTTTGCCCGAAACGTCGACTTTACTGCTCCTCTGATGCTGCCTGAACTGCTGTGCTCTTCCAGCACCACTAATCCAGAATCTGGTTTCCAGCATCTGCAGTCATTGTTTTTACCTATATATGCATTTCCGTCTACAAATAGAGGACGATTAGGAGGTCTAAAATTAATCCATCTTTGTCCATTGATGGATGATTATATTAAAGGAGGAGTTGTGAGTGCACTCTCACTGCAAAGAGGTTATTTTCTTTAAGGTTGTTTTTGAAGAGAGGTTATAAAGGCAGAGGTGCAGAACTGCTGTTTCAACACTGTTTAAGTAATAACTGAGGAGGCCTTTAGGTTTAATTAAATGGTGGTAACAATGGAAGGGCAGTGGCCAGCTCTCACAGACCAGGTTTACTCGTTTGGGTTTTAGCTGCAGCATTCAGAAGCTGTTGGGGATCCCAGAAGGGTTGGGAGTGTCAATACATGATCCCCAGCTGCTTTTCTAGTTGAGATCTCTTGTTGATGTTGATTTCTCCTGGATTGGAAAACTGCATGTAAGAATCTGTATTTGAATATATCTTTGTGTCAAGCGGTGTATACCAAGAAAGTACGGTACCTATTGTTGTGTAAGGGTTCCAACATAAGCTATCCCAAAATGTTCTTTTCTTTGATTGGATTTTAATAGATTATAATATGTTTTGTTTAATGTCGAGTGGTTTGACAACATATCTGGAACGCACACTTCCCAACTATATTCAAAATAAGGAAAGCTTTGTGTCTAAGCGGCCTTCTTAAAATATTTTGCTGGGATCTGGTCTGGTCAACAACACTTGTAGCCGAGGGGTTTTTGATTGACTCCTGTTATTGAAAAGTTGGTGGAGGAGTTGGTTTGCTGGAGGTTGTGCTGTGAGCTGCCTCAGACATTCAGGGAGAGCTGAGGATTTGGTGACCGAACTCGGGATGGAGCATGGGGACAGTAGTTACAACATCTGGGTCTGGAATATGATCAACAAACGGAGCAGAGGCTGCAGAGAGGGGAAGCTCTGAAACCACGGAGTGAGTGTGTCTGGGGAAAGGGATCTGCTGTATCCACACCTGGTTTTCCAGGAACAGCTTCCCAAGCTCCACCTAACCTAGGATCAAAGTGTGAGGGGATCCTGATTGAACAAGGAGCTGGTCACAGAGCGGTGTCACCTCCTTCAACACGACCTGCAGCTTCATACCAGGGGGAGGACGGTGCTGCAAGTGGCTGTTAGGGTCACAGTTTCATTCAGCTTCTATGATTTGGAACTTTCCAGGCAGGACTAGGTGACATATCCATCATTTCCCAGTATCTCAACATCAGTGTTAACCATTCAGTGATGGCGGATATATATGGTGGATGAGAAGCATTGTTTCTCCCACAGCAGGGAGCTGCCGGGTGTATCCAGTGGTATAGTGGGATTCCCGATAGTGTACATTGCATCTGCAGAGTACCCATGTCAATGGGGAGAGGTAGAGGAACTGAAGGAGCTCTCTCTCTATTAATGTTACAGTGTGTCCATGCACAGTACATCATGTTGGTGAATACCCACTGTCCTGGCAGCAGTCACGGCCTCTTCATTCAGAAGCAGTCAGCCATTCCCATCGTCATCGGGTCTCCACGTAGAAAGAAATAAATATATCTTGGATAAGAGACGTCCCCTCGATGCTCGTTTCAAAACATCATCCCCACCACCAATCAACCACGTCAAAGTATTCCATGTGCACGGAGAGCAATAGGGTCGCAAGCAGTGTCTGGGAGCATACGATCAGGGATGTAGCAAAACCTTTCATGTCTGAACGGATCTGACTGAACCCTCCAGTACACAGTATCATTAAGTCCCGTAATCCCTCTCCATTTCAGTAACATACTGCCTTCCATTATTCCTGTAAATGAAATGACAGGTTATATCATGTTAAATTCCACCTGCCAAACTATTATCTATTGCCTTTACCTCTCTGAATGTATTTGCAGACTCTCCACCTTCTCTTGATAATTTGATCTCTTGCTTACCACAGCGACATCACCAAACTCAGCATCTGTATATCTGTTCCATCCTCCTGATCATTGATATAGACTAAATAGTTGAGAACCCAGCGCTGGTCACTGTGTGACCTTACTGGTTGCATTCTGTCTAACTGATTGAGACTGATTTATCCTGAGTGCCTGCTTCCTGTATGATCCCCAATCCTCCCCCGTTCCTGGGCAACACAGTCAAAGAGTTGAATAAGAACAAGGAGAATTTGTGAGGAATCCAACCCCTCGATGAGGCTGATGTCAACGTGGCCTCTGTTCCACTTTCCTGCCATCTCTCCATCCTAAAACTCTAGTCTCTTGTTGTAGATTGCGACACATGAAAAAAATCCGCTCCACATCTCCGCATTCAATGACTTTTAGCATTTTACAGACCTCAGTGAGATCTCCTTACATTCTTATAAACTCGAAAGTATAGGCCTAAACTGCTCAATTTCTCTTCATAAGACAAACACTTCAAATATGGAATCAATCTAATGAAGCTCTTCTGAATTGCCTCCAATGGAAATACCTCATTCTGCAGGACACCCAAACTTTAAAATCTGATTGAAGATTTGTAGCTCGGGTATCCGTTGTTGTGGTTCTGCTCGCCACACTGATGATGTTCCCTAGCCAGGGAACGAAACGTTTGCAGCAAAAACTTCCAGCTCGGCGAGCAGAACCACAACACACCCAAACTGTACTCCAGTTGCAGCCTCACTAATGCCTTGCATAGCTACAGCAACACTCCCTCCCTTTCTACTCTATCATTTTATAAGTAAACACTGGCATTATGCTTGCAGTTCTCATTTCTTACAGTACCCGCAAGCAAGTTTTCTGTGATATGCAAGCAGACACCCAGATCCCTCTGCACCTAAGCACTTTGAAGTTTCTCCCCATTTAGATAATAATTTGTCTCTCTATTATGCTGGCCAACTTGAATAGCCCCATATTTATTCACTTTAATTTTCCTTGTCAAATGTTGCCCATTCTTCCAACCTATCCATATAGTTTTAAATCTCTTGCATCATCATTCCGAAGTAATTTCTTACCAATGTTAGTGTCATCTGAAAATGTGGCATCGCATTTTCTATCCCATCAACCGAGTACAGTAATACCATCGATCGCAAATGGTTGAGGCATGAGTCCTGAAATCAATGGCACCCCACAAATTGCATTTGCAAAAAGAAAATGACACATTTATTCCATCTGACTCAATTTTATTTGTTATCCAATCCTCAACCCAAGCTAATAAATTACTCCTAGACCCATGTTGTCTGATCTTACCACTTACTCTTTGGAGAAGCGACATATCCGATGCCTTCAGGAAGACCAGATATGTTCCATCTCCAGGATTCCCACGACCCACCTTGTTTATGACATCTTCAAATAGCTCAAGCAAACAATTCAGACACGGTTTAGCCTTCGTAAATCAATGTTGACTCTGATGGATTGTGGTTTAACGTTGCAAATGTCCTGAACAATGGACTCTAAGAATTTGCCTTAAATTACCATAATTTATTGTTACACTTTAGTCCCTAATGTATACCATTATTATAAGTTCTTCCCTTTCGAAAACCTTTACATTTTCTTTGAATTCCTGTTTAATGGGCACAAGACTTTAAGAGATATGCTCCAATTGCTGTGTAAGAGCCATGTGTCACTGAATGGACTCATCATCAAAATCGATGAGCTGATGTCTTTCTGGTATTCCCATGTTATCGTCTCCAAGGCCAGAATGACCTCCTCTTGTTGATGCTTTAGAGGATTGGGAGATTATGGAATCTTCCCGTTGCTGTGTAACATTTTGAGGGGCTGATGGGTCTTCTCATAACAGGTGGAAATACTGAATGGTCTCCTCATGTATCCCGGAGATGGGACCGAGGGAGTGATTGGTCTTCTCCTGATCCCATATAACAGACGCATGTCTAAATTACCTCTTCCTTTCTCATGAAAGAAGTCTCAGATAGTTTCTGTCATTATCCAATTCCCTTGCAATAGGCTTGGTGAGTCTGAATGGCCTCCTGTTATCCCAGTGTAACAATCTCTAGTCACTGTGTGGCCTCTTCCAGTTCCTATGTTACAGACTGAAGGAGGCTGAATGGACTGCTCCTGTTGCTGTTTAACTGGATACTGGTGCAGCATGGCCTACTGTTATAGGCCCGAGTGGCTGATTGGCCTCCTTCTGTAAATGTATATCAGGCTCCAGGGGCTGAATAGCTTCGTCCTGTTTTGGTGTAACAGGGTCGAAGGCCTGAATATCATCCTGTTGTTCCTGTGTAACAGGCTGGAGAACGGAATGGATTACTCAACTATCTGTGTAATTCACTTCACTCATTGACTCCTTCTGCCATTTATGTTCAAATAAGATCTTCTTTATTTTTTGTAAACTCCAATGGCTACTGGATAAACCTGATCATCCTTTCGTTATACGCCAGCACCTTCATTGCAGGAATCAGTTGAGGGAACCATCTCTGAGCTGCTTCCAATATAACAACACCGTTTCTTCATTGAAGAGGCTAGATCTGTACACTCTACTCCAGATGTAATCTCCCTGTGCAGCAGCAGCACTTTCCCAGCCTGCTGTAAAGTTCCCACACAGGTTAGAGCAGTCTCAGCTCTCTGGAGGAATACAGAGCATTGTTGGAAGATCATTGTCCTTCTCTACTCCACCGCATAACGGGAGATCTGGAGAAATTAAAGTTTGCGAAGATCATAAATGATGTGGCGAGATGATCTCTGCCATTAATCTCCCCAGAGCCCACATCGCTCAGATTCCACAAAATCTAGTAAGGTGAGGATTAAAAAAACAGCAAGGATTAGCAAACATTGATGGGAGTTATATATCAAAGTGAAAGCTGCAATACAAATGCTGGACATGTTATAAAACAGGAAATGAGATATACACATTTGTGGGTACTGCAGTAATGATATATATTTAAATTATCTCTAAACTGTGTTAACCCAATTAATGCTAATGCTGGGAAAATGGATTTCATGACCACGTGTGAGATGGTTTACATGAACATTATGTTGAGCACTGAGCTCGAGTTCAGGTTATTTAGGAATTGGTGTTGAGTGATCAGAAGAGCTAATTGAAAATTTTGCCGGAAAGGACATTTTGGGAACAGTGACCACAACGCATTGGTTTTCTTTTATGCTGTTTGAGTACACGACAGTTTTTGTTATATTTGAAGTAATAAATCTGAGTCTTGCAAGCCATGAAGGTGTGAGGTGGAAGTGGGGACTACAGATGCTGGAGATCAGAGTCGAAGAGTGTGGTGCTGGAAAAGCACAGTCAGGCAGCATACTAAGAGCAGATAAATCGATATTTTGGGCATAAGCCTTTCATCAGGAATGAAGCTTATGGGCCAAGGGGGCTGAGGGATAAATGAGAAGAGGGTGCAGCAGTGGGGAGGTAGCTGGGATTGCGATAGGTAGATGAAGGTGGGGTTGAAAGTGATAGGTGATAAAGGGAGACAAAACGCCTCATCTACTGCATCCATTAAACCCATGTGGTCTTCTCTACATTGGCGAGGCAGGAGGTCAACTTGTAGATCATTTCAGAGAACATCTCTGGGACAGCCACATTGAACAACTCCATCGCCTTGTAGCTGAGCACTTTAACTCCCCTTCCCAATCTGCCAAGGACATGAGGGTCCTAGACCTGCTCCATCGCCAAATCCGAGCCACCAGAAGCCTGGAGGAAGAAAGCCTCCTCTTCTGCCTTGGGACCATCCAACCACGGGGGATCATAGTGGAAATCCCCATTTCCCCTAATCCCAGTTTATCCCACTCCAACCTTCCAAGTCAGCACCGACCTTTTGATCGGTGCTATGTGTTCACCTTCCTTCCTATCAATCTGCGCCCCCTCCTCTCCGACTATCACTTTCAACCCCACCTTCATCTACCTACTAGATGAAAGGAGGCAGCTTAGAAAAATGCCAGGTGTTGCAGTAAGCCAGTGGATTCAGAGAAATGTAGGACCCAGCAAAGGATGACCAAGAAACTGAGAAGAAAAACAAAAAGAGAAAAAGCGTGCAAGCGAAAGAAAAACATAAAGACTGCTAAAAAGCATCTATCAATGTATGAAAAAAATTTAAAAAAGATCAAATGTGGTGCAGTTGGTGTGTGTTCAGGATAAGTTATTGCAGAGAACAGAGAAATTGCAGGGAAAAGAAACAGTTTCTTTGGTGTCTACCTTCATGGAAGAATGTCCAGAAATTCTTCCAGAAATACCAAGTGACCATGGGGCTTGTGTAAGTAAAATCTGAGATCATTCTTATCAGTGTTGGGATCTTCTTTGAAAAGAAAGCTGGATTGAGTATTTATAAATCTGACAGACCAGATGTACTTCATACATGTATTTCAGAGGAAGCAGCAATACACATGTTGATTGCATTGCGGACTGAATATTTTAATTAGAATCTGACCATAGGGGAGGTACCAGAGAACTGGAGCACTGCTAATACGATTCCACTTCACAGGAAGGGTGGGAGAAATAGACCAGGGAACTATAGAAGAGCGAGTATTAGATCACTGTTAAGGAAACTACTGGAGAAAATAGGGAAGGAGAAAATCGAACTCCAATCAGAGTCGCAAGGTTTGATCAGGGATAATCATCATGACTTTATCAGAAGGAAATCACATCTAATGGGTTTGATTGAATTAGTTTGAGGAGGTCGATTGTTTAGTTTTGTAGGAAGGTCTTTGACAAATTTCCACCTGGGACACTGACAAATAAAGTAAAATCTCACAATATGAAGCAAAACTTGACAAGTTGCAACGAAAACTATCTTAGTAGCAGGAGACAGAGGGCGGTGGGAGAAGGCTGTTTGTGTGACTGGAGACCAGTGTCCCCTGGTGTACCACAGGGATCAGAGGTGTATCTATATATATATATATATATATATATATAATGTGGAGGGGGCTAGGTGGACAGTGGGGAAGGTGTGATAAGTAAGTGCATGTTTGACATAACGATTGGCTGAGTGGTTAGCAGTGAGGAGGAATGCCTTAGGTTACCAGAAGATGCAGATAGAATGGTCAGATGGTCAGACCAATGGCAGATTGAATGTAACCCTGATAAATATGAGGTGATGCTCGTTGGGAGAAGGAACCAGGCAGGGGAGGACTCAATGAATGGCAGCACACTGGGAACCTCAGAGTGTGGTTCTCCACACATCATTGAATGTGACTGGACAGGGTAATGGAATAGTTAAGAATTGGACCTTGGGTGTTGTGTTTCCTAATCAGGGTGTAGATTATAAGAGTAATACAGGGCTTTGGTTCGGCCAAAATGTAGTACTGTATGTAGCTCAGGGAGCCACATTCCAGGAAGGATGTGAGTGTACTGGAGAGGGTGCAGAAGTGATTCACCAGGATGTTCCCTGGGATGGAGCATATCAGCTATGGAGAGAGGCTGGATAAGCTCGGGTTGTTTACTTTGGAGCAGAGAAAGCTGAGGAGTCAGTGATTCAGAAGGATAAGATTATAAGCGACACGGACAGGGGGGATAGACAGCAGCTGTTCCTTTTAGTCAGTGGGTCGAGAACAAAGGAGCACACTTTTAAAGTGAAACGTTTGAGTTTCAGAGATGATTTAGCTCGAGGATGTTGTGTTCTGGGATTACTTCTTGGGAGGGAAATAATCTCAGATAACCTCGCAATCATTAAAACGTACCTGGACGAGCACTTGGAAGTTTCATAACATTCCAGGCTATGGGCCTGCTGTAGGGAGATGGGACTAATATAGATGGTGCTGTACTTCTGTTGGCACAGAGTCTATGCTCCTGAGAGTGTATGTTGTGGAAGGTCAATTATTGAGCAGTTTAAGGTGGGAATTGATGAGTTTCTGAAGAGTATATTCACAAGGATTATAAGAGTGAACTGAAATAACTTGATAAATCATGTCAATGTGAAAAATATCAGCAACATGTACAGTTTCCTTACAGTTTTAAACCAGGGAATGGAGAATGGGGAACAGAGAAATGGCAGAGCTATGAAGCCACTACTTCAGTTCTGTCTTCACAGAACTTCCTAACAATACAAGGAAAACCAAGTCTGGTGTGGGAAAATGATAGAGTACATGGAACATAGAACATAGTCAGGAAATTGTTTAGGATAAATTATTGGGGTTTAAAGTAATGGTCATAGACAACACTAACATAGATTTATGAAATGGGAGTTATGTTTGAGAAACAGAATGGGAGACAAATGAAAGAGAAGCAATATATGTTAAACATTTTGATTTTTAGAAAAATTTTGGTACAGCTCCAAGCCCAGTTTACAAAATCAAATCTGAGTGGATTGGGGCTAATATATGGACATGTTTCTAGAATGGGACATCTGGCAGGAAACAATGAATAGAAATAAACAGACTCGTCAAGCAACAGCCTGACATTGTCTGTATGGTATGATTCTGTAAGGTGTAAGTCCTTCCACATCTAGTCAAGAAACGTTGGGGTCAATTACACAATTCACTGGAGGAAGAGATTCCACAAATAACCCCTTCCTCCATGATGGAAGAGCCCAGCACTTTAGTGTATAAGCTAAGGCTGATTCATTCGTAACAATCCTCAGTCAGAAATACTAAGTGGATGATCCATTTCAGACTATGTCCCATACTCCCCATCACCTTCCCCAGAAATCTCCTGTCTCATCAGCAGGACGGATACAGCAGAAGTGGCGGCACATTGGGATACAGTTGGAATGGAATTGCTCGTGGAGTCCTCAACAATGACTCCGTATCCCATGAAGTCTCATGGCATTAGTTTACACATGGGAAAGGAAATCTCCTGCTGATTACTATGTTCCAGCTACATTTAACCGATGAGTCTGTACTCCTCCATGCTGAACAATACTTGGAGGAAGCACTCAGGGTCGCACGGACGCAGGATGTACTCTGGGTGGGGGATTTCAATGTCCACCTCCAAGAGTATCTCAGCTACAGCATTACTGATCGAGCTGGCCTGGTACTAAAGGATATAACTGCTAGACTGACAAGTGGTGAAGGAACCATCAAGAGGAAAATACATACTGACCACAGCCTTGCTAATCTGCCAGTTGCAGAAGTATCTGTCCATGACAGTATCGTTAAGAGTGACCACCGCATAGTCATTGTGGAGACAAAGTCACACCTGCACATTGAGAATAACCTCCGTCATTTTGGGTGGTACTATCACGGTGCTAAATAGGACAGACTTCAAACAGATCTAGCAGCTCAAGTCTGGGTGTCCATAAGGTATTGTGGGTCAGCAATAGCAGTAGAATTGTGCAGCCACACAATCTCATGGCCTGGTGTATCCCCCTAACAACAATTACCATCAAGCCAAAGGATCAACCTTGGTTCAATGGATGCGCAGGATGGCAGGAGCAGCACTGGGCATACCTGGAAATGATGTGTCAGCCTGGTGAAGCCACCACACAGGACAACTTGTGCGCCAAATAGTATTAGCAGTGAGTGATAAACAGAGCTAAGTGATCCCACAAGCAAAGGATCAGATCTAAGTTCTGCAGTCCTTCCACACCTTGTCGAGAAACGTTGGGGACAATTAAACAATTCACTGGAGGAAGAGACTCCACAAATACCGCCTTCCTCCATGATGGAAGAGCCCAGCACTTCAGTGTATAAGATAAGGCTGATGCATTCGCAACAACCTTCAGTCAGAAGTGCTGAGTGGATGATCCATTTCAACCCCCTCCAGTGGTCCTCAGCAATTCAGTTACCAGTCATCAATCAATTTGATTCAGTCCACGCGATATCCAGAAATGGGTGGAGATACTGGATACTCCAAAGGGTACATACCCTGACAACATTCTGGCAATAGTACTGAAAACTTGTGCTCCATAACTTGCCACTCTCCTAGCCAAACTGTTTCAATACAGTTACAACAACGGCTTTCCCCGATTACATGAAAATTACCCCAAGTATCTCCTGTATATAAAATGCAGAACAAATCTATTCGGGCCAATTACCACCCCATCAGTCTACTCTTGATCATCAGTAAAGTGGTGGAAGTTGTCAGTGCTTTTAAGCAGCACTTGCTAAGCAATACCCTGTCAATGACGTCCAGTTTGGGCTCCCCCCCACGGTCACTCAGCTCCTGACCTCATTACCTTAGTTCAAACATGGACAAAAGAGCTGAATTACAGAGGTGGGGTGAGAGTGACAGCCCTTTAAATCAAGGCAGTCTTCGACCAAATGTGGTATCAAGGGGCCTTAGCAACACTGGAATCAATGGGTATTAGAGGCAAACTCCCCGCTGGTTAGAATCATACCTGACACGTAGGAAGATGGTCATGGTTGAAAAAGGTCAGTCAACTCAGCTCCATGTCTGTAGGAGTCCCTCGAGCAGTGACCGAAAACATCTTCAGGGCTGCTTCATCAATGACCTTCCCTCCATGTTAAGGTCAGAAGTGGGGATGTTCGCCAATGATTGTACAATGTTCTGCAACATTTGTGGCTCCTCAGATACTGAAGCAGTCCATGTTCAAACACGACCAGATATGGACAGTATCCAGGCTGGCAAGTGGCAAGTAATGTTCAGGCCTCACAAATGCCAGACCATGACCATCACCAATAAAATGCAATCTAACCTGCCCCTTGGCATTCAATGGTGTTACTATCAGTGAATCCCCCAGTATCAAAGTCCTGATGGGTAATCATTGCTCAGAAACTCACTGGACTCGCCACAGAAACACAGTAACTACAAGAGCAGGTCAGAAGCTAGGAATACTGCGGCGAGTAACTCACATCCTGACTTCCAAAAGTCTGTCCATCATCTAAGTCAGAAGTGCGATAGAAGACTCCCAATTTGCCTGGATGAGTGCAGCCCCAACAACACTCAAGAATCTTTATACTATCAGGACAAAGCAACCAGTTTGACTGTCCCTTCACCCACAATGCTCCACCATCAACCCTCAGCAGCAGCAGCAGCAGCAGTGCTTCACTATCTACATGCTGCAATGAAATGATTCACCAAAGATCCTCAGAGACCATCTTTCCAACTCACGACCACGTCTATTTAGAAATATTCTAAATATTTTGATGGATCATTTTATTGATGGTGGAGTTGTGAGTATACTATCACTGTAAAAAGGTCATTTTCCCTTGGGTTTTTTTTGGGATTGTGAGTGGGTGAGGAGGATGTAAAAACGCACCAAGAAGACTAAGACAAGTGGAGTGAAAGGGTAAATACGTGACAGATGGAGAACAATATGGATAGAGGTGACAGTGTGCCCTTTGGTGGAAACGATAAATTGGCAGCCTACCATTTGAAAAGGATTGGTTGAAACATGTTGATCTACAAAGGGACTTATGTTCCGTTTTATTGTTTTCTTCTGCATAAACCTCTGAGGCCCCTGCAGCGCAGTGAGTTCTGTAACCAGATGTCAATACTCGGAATGGCATTGGCACGCTGACCAGTGTATATACAACCAGCAAGTGGGAGCTATAACACGGAAAACGATCTGCATCTCCTTGTACACCAATCGCTGAAAGCAATATTGCAGAAACAGAAAGCAGTGAGGAAGATAAATGGTGTGTTGACCTTCATTTCAGGAGGATTTGAGTCGAGGAGTAAGAGTGTCTTACTGAAGCTGTACAGGGCCTTCGTGAGACCCCATCTCGAACATTGTGCAGCATTATGTGCAGTTTTGGTCTCCTCACCTAATAAAGGACAAACCTGACATTGAGGGAGAGCAGTGAAGGATGACCAGACTGGTCTCTGGGATGACAGGCTTGTTATGGGAACAGAGTTTGGGGCGACTGGGCCAGTATTCAATGGTGTTTAGGAAAATGAGTGGAGATCGCAGTGAAATATACAAAACTCTGACAGGGTGAGACAGATTGGAAGCAGACATGATTATTCCCCTGTCTGAGATGTCTAAATCAAGGGACCACAGTATTAGGTACAGGCAGGTCACACTGTATTGAGCTGAGAATAACTGGCTGCATTCAGACATTGGTGACCCTGGGTAATTCTCTCGCACCTGGAAACCAAGACACTGAATATAAGTAAGGATTTAGAGACAGAAAAGGGATGGTGGGAGAGCAGGAGTACGGAATGGAAATGAAGGACGGACCATCATTACATTGAATTGGGTAGCAAACTCGGTGGACCAAACGTACTACTGCATTTCCTATTTTATAACTTCCCAAGGTTACTCACATTAACGGATATGTACATCATGTGGGGTAAGTGTATCGAGGAGATTTTTTACATGAAATAGAATGGGGGAGGCTCAATGTGTTGAATGACCTACTCCTTTTCCGCTGTTTCCGTGCAGTCTGTGGGAAAGCTCTGTAAATGTTGTCACAAGCTCTCAGATGTTAGGAAGGAGGTCTCTGCAGGGTCGACAGGACTGTGTTCCCATTCCCTTTTCCGACACTGATGCTGAGGCCGGATGTTCTGTCCGGTTTCATCCTTTCAGACCTCGGTGCAGTTTGATACAAGTGAGTGGCCTTGCTTGGCAGTTTCAGAGACCATTGAAATGTTTATCACATGTCAGGGTCTTTGGAGTCTGTTTTAGCCCAGCCCAGGAAATCACGGGAGATTCACTTCCTAAAAGTACATTGGAGAAGGAAATTCTGTTTACAATCGATATTGGCTTCAAGGTCACTGTTACTGACCCCAGGTTTTAGATCTCGATATTTTATTAATTGTTTTTAACTTCCAACCGCTGCCAGAGCATTATCCTGGTCTGGATTAGTAATCCAGTGATATTTCCACAACAGCACCATCTCCACATGGGGACCTGTCGAAAACCACACTGAGCAGGGTATTTCTATGCTGCTTGACAGTTCTGTCAAAAAGAACTCCCAACAATTTGACGGTCGTGATGGGAATGAGGGAGTGATAATTGGTCAGATTGTAATTATTCCCCTCTTAGGGGACTGGACACAGCTGAGTAATTTTCCACATTGCCAGGGAGATGTCAGAGTTGGAGCTGGAATGAAACAGCTTCCCCAGGGACACGGCTTGTTGTGTAGCACAAGTCTTCAGTCCTATTGCAGGAATGGGGTCAGGACCCATTGCCTTTGTCGTATCTACTGTGTTCAGCTGTTTCTTCATCTCACATGCAGCAAATCGAAATATTTGAAGACTGGCGTCTGTGATTTTGTGGGCATCATGATGACGGTGAAGTGTATCATCGACTCAACACTTCTGGCAGAGGATGGTGCAGATAAAACATCCTTCTCTTTTACACTGATGTGCAGGTCTGTTCCATTATTTAGGATGGGGATGTTTGTGGAGCCCTCTCCTCCAGTCATTTGTTTAATCGTCCATCACCATTTATAACTGAATGTGGCAGGACTGCAGGGCTTCGTTCTGATCTGTTGGTCAAGTCAGGTAGCTTTAATGAGTTAGCATCAGGTTAAGGTTCATGTGATTCTGACTCTGACATGTTCACCCACACTCGTCACTGAGCCATAGATGGTGTTTATTGTAATGACAGACTGAGGTGTTATCCTGGCAAAAAGTTACAGGTTGTGGCTGAATGCAGGTCTGCTTCTCCTGCTGCTGTGGTCTCCAGCAATACATGAATACAGTTTCCAGCTGCAATATCTGCAATGCAATTCTGCTGTCTGTTCCCCAATTCTCACTGAGACCATTCACCCATCAGTCCTGTACTCAGTGACCTCACCTGGTTTCTGATGTGGTAATACTTCAATTTCAAACTCTCATTCTGCTGAGGATCTGTCTCCCCGGGTCTTGCCTCCAATCTGACACATTCTGCAAAAGCATTTAACTGATGTTAATTCAAATGTTTAATTCACCTGAATCTTTTCCCTTGAGAAATGCCATCTTCTGTGTTTAAAGTGAATGTGTTTCCTCTGTTTCTCTCCCTGACAATGGTTAAGAGCTCTGTAGTGTCTGATACCAGAGTTATGTAGTTTCAGAGCCAGTTAATTCTCTGGATTCCCAATCATCTTCACCACATTGTATGTTTTCTCTTTTGGTTTGATGCCTTGTCACTCTTGGCTGCCTTGTCCTCCCATGAGTATGTTTCATCAGCTTGGGGTTGCATTTCTGGTATTATCTTCCGAATTATCCCCAGAAACTCCTGCTATTGCTGCTCCATGGTCTTTCCTGCTCAGCTCCCCTTCCAATTAACTTTGGCCAGCTCCTCCTGCATGTCTTTGTAGTTACATTGCTTCATTATAACCACATTACATCTTGAAGAAAGCATTACGTATAAAATGAAAGAATGAGTTTGAGAGATGGGCCACGAAGATTGGTGGATTTCTTAACTAGATACAAAGGGAGAACGAGAGAGAGGATATAGATATGGAGATGTGGAAAATGAGAAAACTATATTATCGAAAGAAGTAGATGTACTTCCCTCAATCTTTTGGCAATTCCTGTGTGCTGTGGTCCTTTGTACAGTGCACGTACAGCAGAGCAATATGTTCAAACGCTGGGTCAGATGCCATAACTTTCCTCTCCAATAATATGACAGACACTAGTTTTGGAAAGAACCCAACAGACCAATATATTTAATTCCTGGTAGAAAGGGGATTAACTGAAATAGGTTGGAAACCAGAAACAAGAATTTCTAACACACATTCTGATAAAAATGAGAGACTAGAGTTGGGAATCCCAGAAAAGGGGGGACATTGAGAGAAAGGGAAGGTATCACTTCAGATGAGGATCAAATAATGTTTTAATGCTTAAAAAATTTTATTCATCATGTGCATCATTTTTTGTTAACTGTGTCTCAGTTGTTCATTCAGAATGCGTTATACACATATGAAGAGTGTTACTTATCTGAACACACACTGATTAAACAGTGTATATAAAATCGTTTTTTTCTCCATTTCCGACTGTCCTGTTGTCGTGCTAGCAGGATATATGAACACCAACTGGCTACCAAAAGACACGACCCACTATCATTAGTTTCCATTCATTCAGAAAAAGAAGGACACCACGTTGACTGTGACAACACGCACTTCCTAGGACAAAGCCACGCACGAAAGTTCTTAGAAACATGACATTCTAGCGAGAAGTACATCAACAAACGCATCAATTTAGATCCTATCTACCTTGCCTTGAACAAAAAACTGGAAATGACATCATGCACCTTAAGAAACCAAGACCTAGAAATACAAAGACGAGACTTACCACCAGTGCGTCACCAGAAACTCTCACTAATGATATCACCTAGTCATGGTGACAAAACATCTGAAAACAAACCATCAAGCTCAGCGAGTTAAAATACATACTTATTAATTGTTCTTTTTCTCTTAATAGTGGAATTTGCGACTACTTTGTCACTCGTGTTTTAACAGATTACGAGGTGAGGTGAGCTTTTCTGGGTGTGTGGTTTTAATTAACGAGGAGTTCAACAGCGACATCATAACAGTTTGAGGGCTTGTCGTATAGGATTTAGACAGATTTGAACAGCTTTGGCGTACAAAAGGTCCCAGCAGATTCCATCACTTGGCAGTTAGTGACGTAGACCTTCAAATAAAACAGGTGAGAAAATTCATTTAATTTTGTTTCCTTGTGGTTGGTTAAATTAAAAGAAATGGCTTTTAATATGACTAAAGACGTTCTGAGGTTTGAAGGTGGTTCCCAAATTTGCCAAGCAAGTGTAGAAAGACAAAGGAAGGGCATACTCCTAGAATTAACATGTAGATTAGAATTAGGTTTCACCAGGTACAAAAGGAAAGCTGTCATCATAATGGAGTTGGTCAAGCTCTTTGGTCTATCAGAGAAGCAGGAAACTGCAGTCGAGTTCGAGAAACTTAAATTGCAAATATGACAACTGGAGTTAGAAGATAAAGAAAGAAACAGAAAGAGAGAGAAGATAGAGAAAGAGAAACAGAGGAAAAAGGAAGAGAAGGAGAATTTGAAATTCAGAAGTTTGGAATTAGATAAGAAAGTTAAATTAGCAGGATAAAGATGAAGGGATAATGTAGGGATGTATACAACTATGTTAATACATTGCCATATTTCGGTGCGAAAAATGCCAAAACCACTTCTATTTCATTTGCAAAACTGGCTCGGCAGATGGCATGTCCCGTGAACCTGTAGCTAATGCTAGTTCAGACTAAGCTGGTGGGTACAGCTTGAAAGGTATGTGCCGTGCTGTCTCATGAGGGAGCAAGAGATTATGCAGATGCAAACAGGTTATTTTGAGTGCTTATGAATTCGTACAAGAAGAATATAGACAGCAGTTCAGAAATATAGAGACAGAACCAGGTCAGACTTATATTGAGTTTGAAAGAATTAAACACAGTCATTTTGATAGAAGGATGCAGGCTTTAAAAATGGATAAGACCTGTGAGGCTCGAAGGGAGGAGTTAAAAGACTCACTTCCAGAGATGGTAAGAATTCATGTGAATGAACAAAAAGTTCAAGAAGTGAGAAGCGTAGCAGAAAGGGCAGATGAGATGCTTTGGTGCATGAGATGAAATTTAGCTTCTGGGAGGATTTCATCTTGTGTGTGATAAAAATTGAGAGAAGGGGAGATCCTGCACTGCAAAACATAGAGAAAGGCACACTGGCAATAGTTTACCACAGATGAAAAAACAGGTCCAAGGGGTTGAAAGGAAGTGAAAGGCCTCAGTTGTTCTGACAATAATGTAGTGGAACACATAAAAATTACAGTGCCGATGGTTTAAGAAGGGCACTGTGAAAAGGTGTTTTCACTGCATTAAGCTGGGACACACAGTGCTGGGCATTGAAGGAAGACACTTTGGGAAAAGATGTGGTAAAAGAGTTTAAGCCAATGGTATTAGTGAACCTGTTAAAGGAGACCCGAAATGGAACCGAGGAGCTGCAGGAGAGTGCACTGCCCAGGCAGGGGCTGGGTATGGAGGCAGTGCCTGGTCTGTATAAAGAATTTGCCTCCGTAGATAAACCTTACTAAGGAAAAACGGGGTGTGGGGGAAATACAAGTAGTTATAATTTTCCAAGATACGGGAGCTGCTCAGTCTCTAATAGTTGAGAACTGAGGGGCCGGAAAGGCACAACAGATCAGGCAGCATTCGAAGAGCAGGACAATCGACACATCAGGAATCAACTCATCGTCAGGAATGTGGCGGGGGGAACAGGGGGCTGAAAGAGAATTCGGAGGGTAGGAGATGGGCTGGTGGGAGGGACACTGGGAGGGCGATAGGAAGATATAAATGGGAATTATTGTGATATGTCGGAGGGGAGGGTGGAGTGGGTAGGTGGAAAGGAAGATGGACAGTTAGCACAGTTCAAGAGGGCAGTGCTAAGTTGGACGGTTGGATCTGGGTTGAGGCTGGGGGAGGGGAGATTTGGAAATTAGTGAAGTCAACGTTGATGCTGTATAGTTTGAGGGTTCCAGCTGTCCTACCACCTATCCACTTCACCCTCCTCTCCGACCTTTCACCATCAGTCATCACCTGCATCTACTGATCGCCTTTCAAGCTCCCTTCCACCCAGCTCCACCCCTACCCTCCAATGTAATTCTCAGCCGCTTTCCCTCTCCCTTACCCCCCACTTTTCTGATGAAGGACGTATGCCTGAAATGTCAACTCCCCTGCCTCTCGGATGCTGCCGGCCTGCTGTGCTTTTCCAGCCCCACACTTTTCAACTCTGATCTCCAGCATCTGCAGTCCTCACTTTCCCTCCCCCTCTGATAGTAAGAGATGAAAGTATTTTCACTCTTTCTGGCATGTTACTCAACAGCGTGATAATTTGTGGAATGGGGACAGAAATTAAGCATTCCCTGTGTAACATCAGGTTGGAGTGCCAAATCAAGGTTGGGGAAGTAACAGCGAGAGTGAACGATAGAGTGTCAGTTCCAGGAATACAGTTTGTTCTTGGGAATGATTTAGCAGGATCCAAGGTGGGAGAGGCAGCCCTTGTGGTGGAGAAGCCAAAGTAAGACTAGGGAACTGGGGAATTAAAAGAAAAATACCCAGGGATTTTTCCAGACTGTGTAGTAAAAAGATCCCACTCTCATAAGTTCCAACAGGAAGGAAAACCGAAAGATAAAAGCCAAAGGAGTTGATGTACGGAAGACTCAGGCTAAAGCATCTCTAGTGGCTGGAATGCACAAGGACGTGGTTATTTTTTGTTGTACATTTCATACCTGCCAAATGGTAGGTAAGTCCCAGGCAGTATAAACCAGCACCTTTATTGCCAAACCCTGTATTCGAATACACCTTTCATGTGGGTTATGATTAATTGTGGAGCTCCCCTTTCTGAAATAAAAGTGGAAACCAACATCCGCTGATCATAATGGACGTGTCTACCCGATTTCCAGGGATAATTCCATTTTGGGGTGTGAAGGCAAAAAGGGAGGCAGAGGAGTTGGGAGCTATCTTTACTCACTGTGGGCTACGCTGTGTGATTCAGTCAGACCAAGGGTCTCATTTTACCGCTCAGCTGTTTGATGGATAGTTTTGGCATACAGCAGTTTGAATCAAGTGCGTCCAATCCCGAATCCCAGGGAGCCTTGGAAAGTTGGCATCAGATGCTGAAGACAATATTAACAGCGTACTGTTAGAATTACCCGAATTATTGGAATAAAGGCGTCTCATTATATTGCTTGCCATAGAGATGCCCCAAATATATCTACTCATTTTCCTTCCTTTGAGTTAATATTCGTACATGAAGTGAGAGGCCCTTTGAAATGAATGAAATATAAATTGACAGGACCAAAGTCGGAGATCTCACACTTGGATTATTTATCTGAGGTGAGGGAGAGATTGGATGAAGTAGGTGAGTCAGCTAAACAGCACCTGAAAAGGGCACAGTGTAGAGTGAAGCAAGTGGCAGATAAAAACACTGAAACTTTAACGATTTCCCGTGGGGATGACGTATTAGTATTGCCACCAGTGGTAGGAAATCCCTTCAAAGCCAGGTTTAGTGGCCCCTTTCAAATTAAAAAAGTGTTGAGTCAGTTAAACTATCTGGTAATGATACCGAATATGACAAAAATGTTACAGAATGTCATGTGAATGAATAATGCTCCAGCCACATTTAAGACTCAGGAACAGAGTTGTGGCCAGATGAACAAATTGTGCAACTTATCTGTATGATGTAGTGATCTTCAGCAAGTGATTGAAAGCCCACATGTGACATTTGGCAGAGCATGTTGAAGGATTACAAGAAGCAAACCTGGTAATAAACTTAAAGAAAACAGAATTCGCGAAGGCAGAGGTGATGTTCTTGGGACATTACATTGGACATGGAAGGTTGATCCAATGCAACACAAAGATAAAGGGCTTTGAGGAATTTCCACGACCATCCTCGAAGAAAGAGGTGTTCGATTTTTGGAACTGAGTGGATTCTATCGGAAGTTTGTTGCAAACTTCAGCAGCGTATTGGCACCACTGATGGATTTATGAAAGAAGGTCACAGAATGTGGTGGACAGAACAATGCCAGGAGGTATTTGAGAATGTTAAAGCAGGTTTAATCACCCCGCACCAGATTTAGCTACACCAAATATTTTGAAACCCTTTGAAAATTGTGCATGATGCTTGGGATATAGGGGTCGGAGATGTGTTGACACAGAAAGTTGATGATGGAATTGAGTGGCCAATTGGCTACTTGTCCAAAAAACTCAATATCCACCAGAAAAAAAATACAAAATTTCAATTATAGAAAAAGAATGATTGAATTTCGTACTGGCCTGACAACATTTGAATGGTTACATGACAAATTGTCGCAGATGGTTGTAGACAACAACGACAATCCTTTTGTATTTTTGAAATATTTAAAGACCAGAATATGAGAATATTTCATTGAAGTCTCATGTTACCAAACTTTGAACTTAAAATACACATGCTGTGGATCCTAAAAATGTGATAGCAGATGTGTTATCGTGGATTTAAAGGAAAAAGTGTAGATAAGATTTGACTTATTCCAGTGCTATATACGTGGGTGGAATTAATATGAATGGTATAACTGAGATTAATACTCCGTATTTCAGAATAATGCGGTTAAGAATCAGAGGAAAAAGCTTCATTTTCTTTTTCTAAACATGTGAAGTGTTTTGAAGCCGAAAGCATGTCTGGTCACTTTAAGAGAGAACGGGGTTTTGCTGAATAGAAAGTATAGCCATAGATGCCAGCTAAAGGTCAGACTGTTCCAAATGTAACAATTAGCTGGGAAATGGATACCTGAGTTTTGGTTGCTACTTTGACAACAATTCAAATACAACCAAAGAGTTTAAATAAGATTCAGGATACCCGAAGCCAGCAGAATGTGAATATTATTGTTTGGACACCTTGAAAGCAATCAAATTATGAGAATTATTGTATCATGGAGAATATGTAAACCCAGCATTTGAACACTAGAGGGAGAGCCACTGCAATCCAACAGCAGAGTAAATGCTGTAGAGAAGGAATGCTAACTGGCCAACTCAAATATTCTCTATCAAAGGTACATGTTCATGTAAAACCTACTTGCAGTAAAAAAAAATGACCCAGGGAGATCAGCAGCTGGAAGAGTGAAGACAGCGGGGAAGATAGAGACTGTGTGGTCTTCAGATTGTAATGTTTAATATGTGGGTTGTTGGAATAACATACTTTTACAGAGTTGGAGTCAGATAGTAAGTAGTTAAGAAACAGAGGGGCTTGTATTTGTGAATAGTTGTTGTTTAGTATTCGCTATTAAAGTTAAGAAACTGACTTGCTCTTTTAAAAAAAATAGTGGAATGCAGGAGATCTGTGTCGCTCATATTGTAACAGATTACGAGGTGAGGTGAGCTGTTCTGGGAGTTTGGTTTTAATTAACAGAGGGGTTTGACTCTACCTTGTAAATGTCCATCCACGCTAACCCCATTTCCCTGCAGTTGGCCCATATCCTTCTAGTCCTTTCCTATCCACATATTTATCCAAATGCTTTTGAAATGTTGTTAATGTACCCCCCTCAATTACATCTGCTGGCAGCTCATCCACGTACCAGCCTATGTGGAAAGAAGTGGCCCCTCAGTTTCTCTTTTATTCCTTCCCCTCTAACCTTAAACTCATCCCCTCTATTCTCGATTCTCTAAACCTTGGAAAAAGGCTGAGAGCATTCACCCTATCCGTATCCCTCATGATCTTATACAGCTCTATAAGGTCCTCCCTCAGTCTCCTACACTCTAAACAAAATGTCCTAGTTTGTTCAACCTCTCCCTATAACTCAGACCACTGGGTCCTGACAACATCCTTGTAAACTTCTTATGCACTCTTTCTCATTTGATAATATCCTCCCGATAACAAGGTGACAAAACTGATCACAATACTCCAAGTGCGGCCTTACCAAAGTCCTGTGTAATTGCAACATAAATTCCCAACTTCTATACTCAATGTCCTGCCTGATGAAGGCCAGTGTGCCAAAAGACTTCCTCGCTGCCCAGTCTACCTGTGACTCCACTCGCAGAGAACCGTGCACCTGAACCCAATGGTCATTCTTCCCACGACACACCTCCCATTCAACATGAAACTCCTACCTTGATTTAAGTTTTCAAAAGGCAAGACCTCACACATTTACACTACATTCCATTTTACATTTCTCGGCCCACTTCCCCACCTGATTAAAATCTTGCTGCAATTTCTGATAACTTCCTCACGGATCACGATACTACTTATTTTAGTGCCATCTGCAAACTTACTAATCATACCTTGTACATTCTCAACCAAATCATAGATAACAAACAGCAATGGACCCAGCCTCCAGTCTGACAAGCATCCTTCCACTAAACCCTCTGCTTCCTACCATCAAGCCAACTGTGCATCCAATTGGCCTGTTCCCCCAGCATTCCATGCGATATAACCTTCCAGAGCAGCCTGCCATGTGGTACCTTATCAAAGGCCTTACTGATATCCATAGAGACTATGGTTACCGCTCGGCCCTCATCAACCTTCCTGGTCACTTCATCAAAGGACTCTAACAAATTTCGAAGCATGATCTCCCACTACAAGTCTATGCTGACCGCTCCGAATCAAACCCTGTGTAAGTAATGGGTGCAGTCAATGGTGTGCTGTCCTTCATTGTAAGATGATTCGAGTACATAAGTAAAACCATCTTCCTGCTGTTGTGGAGCCTTGCTGAGAGAGTATTTGGGGCACTCTCTACAGAATTGGTCACCTTTGTAAGGAATGATCTCCTTACCACAGACACGGGTGATGGTATCATGAGAATAGAGTGAAGAGGCTGAGTGTTTAATCTGTAGAACTGTGAGAGATTAAAACATAGTGATGCTGAAACACGAAGAATGGCAGAGATCACTTATTTCCAAACAGACATTGACAGGGAGAGAAATTCATACTTTACCCAGGATTGATTGGTTTGATTTATTGCCACGTGTACCTCAGTACAAGGAAACACTTTATTTATGAGCAGTGGAGGCAGATTATAGTAAACATGGCCAGACAGATCATAGGATGGAAATAGACTTGGACAGAGTAAGGCATAACGGTTACACTGAACAGGACGTGCACTGGACAAGATCAACATGAACAAGATCAGCATTATTTGAACTTAGAGAGTCCATTCATCAGTCCAACGTGTATTTCCTAATAGTTTATATACCTACATTAACTCTCCCCACGTTATTGTGTAGTCGGCGTGTGAACCTGTACTGAACGTCAGGTTACTCACAATCCCCAACAGCCGCCACAATACCTTCCATCTGAAACAGGTAGCCATTCCCATCAGCTTCTGCTCTACACAGAGAACACCAGGCTGTCACCTCGGAGATGGAAGGTGCCTTCTTTAGACTTCACACATATGGCTTCCCTCCTCACCACGTGAAAACCAAATTAAAGTCCCACATGCGTATCATGAGCAACAGAGCCATGAGGAACAACGTGGAGCAGTCTGTCTGTGCAGCCTCTGCTCCAATTGTTTATCATGTTGGAGCATCAATTAGGAGACACCTCAGACTGCCGATACTGGAGATCAGACTAGAGAGTCGATTGTTGGAAATGTACAGCAGGTCAGGCAGCATCCGAGAAGCAGGAGAACCGACGTTTTGGGCATAAGACATTCATCAGGAATCGGCATCAATTACCTCATTCTGCCCCTGTGTAAGTGCATTGAGGTGGGAATGGCCTCCTACTGATCCTGTGTAAGTGACTCAAGGGACTGACTGGCTTCTTCCTCGTTCGACTGGACAAGGCCAAGGGCCTGATTGCGTTGCTCCTGGTTCCTGTATGACAGCTCGATGTACTGACAAGTGTGATGATGCTGTAGCTTTAAGAGGCTTTTTTATCCTGGTTTCTTTTAAGAGAGATATTGAACGATCGTTACGAAGCTGGTTAGTTAAGACCACTTGAGTAAACAGCGAGGGAGGCCTTAGGTTTATTTTAATGCAGTGAATGGGTGTGGCCAGCTCTCACAGATTAGGATCACTGGGTTTTAGTTTCTCAGTAACATCAGAAATTATGGGGGTCTCCACAGAGTTGGAAGTTTCACAGAATGTCTCCTGGCTGCTACACTCTCTGAATTTTCTCTAGCTGCTGTTTTCTATTCCTGTATTTTCCTTTTGTGGTTATTGGAATTTCCCATGTTGGACTAGTTCATTAGTAATAGTTCCTAGTTCTATTATTCTGTTAAGCTGTCCAATAGAATTATGTTATTCTAAATTTCTCTTTCTTTGGTTTTATTTCATCTTTCGTGTTTAAATAAATGGTATTTCGCTTCACACCGAGTAGTTTGACCAGTCACGTTGAATCTGGAACAGACACTTTACATTTCCTTTAAAATAAGAAAACATTAGAGTTTAGGGTACTGCTTTAAAATATTTTCAAGGGGCTCTGGTGTGGTCCATCACACTAGCATTCTTCTCTTCCTGAGTAATAGGCTGGAGTCACTGAATGGGCTGTCCCTATTTTTCTCCAATAGTGTCAATGGGCTGAACGACTTCCTCATATTCCTGTGAAACCAGCGTGAGGTGCGGAATGAACTCTTATTTTACTGTGGCAATGTGCAGTGTCAGGCAGTGCTGTTACATGAATGTTACAGACAAGTTAACAGCACATAACTCAATGGAGTCTGGTCTTCCTGCACATGGACACAGACCAGTTCAGGAGCTGACGGGGGATAAAATGTTCTGAACATTGTGGAATCTTCAGTGACCATCCCCACTTCTGATCTTATGGTGGGGAGGGTGGGGGCGGAGAGGTATTGATGAAGCAGCTGAAGATGTTTGTGAAGAGGAAGCTTCCCTGAGGATCTCCCACAGAGGTGACCCAGGACTGAGATGGTGAACATCTTCCTTTGTGCCATGTTTGACTCCAAACACTGGAGAATTTTCTCTGATTCCCATTAAGTTCAGATTTGTTAAGCTCCTTGTTGTCAACAGAAGCCTTGATATCAGGGCCAGTCATTTTTACCTGACCCCTTGTTTCAACCTCTTTTGTTCATATCAATAAGCCATGGTATAGGAGCAGCAAGGGGTTTCTTCAAACAGGTGGTATTGAATATCAGAATTTCTCTTCTCAACAGTATTCGGGGAGCCGGATGACTGAAAGTATTTGAAGAGGAGGTAGATGGATATTGACCTGTCAGAGAGGTGAGGGCTATGAGGAATTGGGTATGAAAGAGGATTTCAGACCAAGAATAGATCAGCCACAATCTTAGTGAAGGGCAAGGCAGGCTTGGGGAGTGAACGACCTGCCCCTGTGTCTGATGTTCTCACATTCTGTTATTGGAAAGTTAGTGGGTGTTATTTTCATGGATGTTCTGGTATTGAATGTCGCCGTCAGGGAGACCAGAGGATTTTGTGAGCCATCACTGGGTGAGGTATGGGGGCTGTATTCATAGTGAATTTGGGTCGACAACATGATCAACAAATAGAGCACAAGTTGCAGAGAGGGGAAGCTCTGTGAAGAGAGAGGAGGTGCCTCTTTCATACCCAGCCTGGGTTTTACAATTACATTTCTCAAATCACATCAAACCATGTGGGTCAGTCTTTAGGGGCCGAATGATCTCCTCTGTTTCTGTGCACCAGGTTATAGAAGTAAGTAGCCTCTAAATGCTCCTGCCTAACAGGTTTAATGGGCTGAATGGAACACAGGAACACGGGATTGAGGGACAGGAGTGAATCATTAGATATATTGAACCTTCTCCACCAGACACTAAGATGGTGGCTGATCAGGTTGTGGTCTCAGCTCCACTTCTCTGTCAAATATTTAGCTAATGCAGCTGTCAATCAGTGTGAACATAGAGGCACAATAAACTTCCAGTGAAGTGGATTCCCACTTGAAAGGTCCATTCAGAATTATTCGTCGTTCCTCTGATAGAATCAAAGTGTCATGCAGAATGGAAACAGACCCGTTAGTCCAATCTGTTCACTCCGATCAGATGTCAAATCTGATCCAGTTCCATTTGCCAGCATTTGGCCAATATCCCTCCTCTTTCAGATACTTTTTAAATGTGCGATTGTAACCGCCTTCACCACTTCCTCTGACAGCACTTTCTGAACACACACCACTCTGTGTGTGAAACATTTATCTTCAGTCCCTTCTAAATCATTCCCCCTCTCCCCTCCATCCTAAACTCTCCTGTTCTGGACACCCCTATCCTGGGGAGCAGAGCGTGGCTGTTCAGTATATCCATGCCCTTGATGATTTTATAAACCTCTATAATGTGACTCCTCAACCTCTGACACTCCAGGGGGAAACACCTCAACCTAATCAACCTCTCCCTAAAGCTCAAACCTCCAGTCCTGGGACATCTGTGTAAGTCATTTCTGCAGAAAACTGAGTTGTATGCAGTATTCCTAAAGTGGCCTCACCAACATCCTGTACAGATACAACATGCCACCACAACTCCTATACTCAATGCTCTGACTGATTAAGACAAATGTGCCAAATGTGTTCTGCACCACTCTATCTACCTGCGACTCCACTTTCAAGGAACAATGTACCTGCAGCCCTATGTCCGTTTGTTTCTCAACACTCCCCAGGACCTGACCATTAAGTGTATAACTTCTGCCCTGATTTGCGTTCACAAAATACAAAACCTCGTCTTTATCTAAATTAAACTTCATCTGTCACTCCTTGCCCCTTTGTCCCATCTATTTGTGGTCTTGTTGTACTCTGAGATAATCTACTACACCACATTTCTGATATCGTCTGTAAACTTACTAACTATGGCCCAATGTTCACATCTAAATCCTTTACATAAATGATGAAATGCAGTGAACTCAGTCGTGATTCTTACAGCACACTGCTGCTCACAACCCTCCAGTCTGAAAAATACCCCTCTTCAAGCCAATTGTGATGAGCGTCTTCTGTATCCCATGTGACTGAAACTTATTAATCTGTCTACCAATCAGAATGAAATAAGAGCTACGAAGAAGGGAGGCTGAGTAGGTTAGGTTTATTTTCACTCGAAAAAAGAAGATGGAGGAAACTTATTGAGGTTTGCAAAATCATGAAGGGTATAGACAGGGTGGACAGAGACAAGCGTTTCCCAAGGGTGAAGGATTCAATAACGAGAGGTCATGCTTTCAAAGTGAGAGTTGGAATGTTTAAGGGGGATACACGCGGTACGTACTTCACACAGAGGGCGGTGGGCGTTTGGAACGCCTTGCCAGCAGAGGTGGTAGAGGCAGGCACGACAGATTCACTTAAGGTGCGTCTAGACAGATGCATGAGTAGGTGGAGAGCAGAGGGATATAGGTGGTTAGGAATAGACCGACAGATTCAGACAGTACATTTGGATCGGCTCAGGCTTGGAGGACGAAGGGCCTGTTCCTGGGCTGTAAGATTTTCTTTGCTCTTTGTTCTTTAAATGAACACCTTGCTGAAGTCCATATAGACAATGTCAACCAAACTGCCTTCATCAAGCTTCTTTGTCATCTCTTCAAAAAACTCAACCAAATTAATGAGACATGGTTTCCCATGCAGAAAGCCACGTTGACTACCCCGATCAGCCCTTATCTTCCCAAATGTATGTAAATGCCATCCCCCAGAATCCCCTCCAACAACTTACCCACCACTGACATCTGGCTCACTGACTACAGTTCCCCGGCTTTTTGGGTCACTGTTTCCTTTTCTAGTCTCACTCCTGCACTGCTCACAACAAATGTTAAATGTAACCAGGTCAGTGGCATAGCCGATGATATCGGTCTCAGACTGGGTCAGGGTCAGTTTTAGGAACAAGTCAGGCTAGTATCTTTAATCTGCTCAAATAGCACGTTTATGATCCGAAGCAATGTTACTCAAACTATGATGGAAAGATGAATGGCAAAGTGTTTGGGTATTGCAAATAAAGATTCGATATGTCCTGTTCTAAAATCACTGACACACACACACACACACACACACACACACACACACACACACACACACACACACACACACACACACACACACACACACACACTCTGCAATTGTAACTTGAAAGAACTTTGTCCAGATATTATCCCATGTACATTGTCCAAACTATGTCTCCATCACATTCCCTGTTCCATGTCGGTGCATCATTGCTGCTGTCATACACAGAGCCATACCCTGAGCAGAAAATGGTCTTGGTCGATTTGAAGATATGTTTTTATGTTCCTGCTTCATTAAAAATAAAAATGTCTAAGTTATTCAGAATGTGTGTGTTAAAATGAATGCATTTTTTAAAGAAATACAGAAATTGCTGGAAAAACTCGGTATGTCTGTCAGCACCCAGATGAAATTTACATGATGTAGTTGTACCAGCCTCCACCACTTCCTCTGGCAGCTCATTCCATACACACACCACCCTCTGTGTGAAAAGGTGCCCTTTAGGCCTCATCAAAACCTTTCCCCTCTCACTTTCCACCAATGCCGTCGAGTTTTGGACGCCCCATACCTGGGGAGAAACCTTGACTACAAACCCTATCCATGACCGTTCTGATTTTATGAACGTTTCCTGCTGCGAAATGTGACTTCAATCAACACGAATGGCTGTACTTTCAATAATCCCGGGCCGAAATGCTGAAATTCAACACCGACACCTGTTCTTTCTCCATCAAGTCACAATTCTAAACCAGATTAATCAGTTTGTTCAGATATATTAGGAGACACTTCTGTGGGATTTACACCTAGACCTTTGTACCCGGAGGTAGGGACACGAGCACCACTCGGCAATACCCATAAAGCTGTAACATTATCCACTTGTGTGTTTGTCCATCAGCCTGTTATGACATGCTGTGACATACCTCTGCACCAAGCAGGACTTCAATCCAGGCCTTCTCATCCAGAGCTAGGAACACTACCACACAAGTTCAGGAATTGGAATCAAATCCAGAGCTCTGGCTCAGAGACACGGACACTGCCCACTATACTACCATACCCAGATTTTGGGTAATATTTTAGTGCCCGCTTCCAGCTCAGTGTGGATTGATTATAATCAGGTTACTATTACTGAATTACAAAAAACACTTTGTATTATTAAACAAATGCAAGATATTTGTCTCAACTGTAGGATATTGAGTGTACTTGCGGAATATTGAAATTAACTATAGCCATCTTTAATCGCTATTATCTGTAGTCTGCAATATTAGGGAAAGAAATCCCGCAGAAACACTCTGTCCAATGAAGGGTCTCAAATAGACATTTATTACTGAACACCAGAGGCGAAGGAAGAGCTTACTTTCTGACCCCAAAACACCGATCAATCTTACCCACCTCTAACGTGTGTCTGCCCTCTTCCTAAAATCATGAAATGATACCAGGCCGCTGATTACTGTCCAGCCTCTCCTCCCCACTGACTGTGTCTGCAATCTGTCCCTCCTCCCTCTAACAACACAAGGCAAACCAAGCTTAGGGTCTTTGTGAAAATCAAGGCCGGAGTGTGCAGGCCTCCTGGAGAGGGGTGGGCATTTTAAAATTGAAGGGGGAGGGGGAGGTGGCAGTCATATCACACACTGGGCTGAGGGGAGACAGATGGAGTTTAGTCTGGATTAATGCCAGGCATTGGATTTGGTAAATCAAACAAGAACAGGACCTATACAATTAAAAGTAGGGTCTTTTGGTGGTGTTGTAGTACAGAAACCTAGGCTGTCAGGTTTAATTCTTTAAAATTTGCATCTGATATAGAAAGTGGCTAAGAAGGTGTTTAACACACTTGTCTTCATAGGTCAGTCCTTTGAGTATCGGACTTGGGACGTCATGTTGTGGTTGTACAGGACATTGGTGAGACCTCTTCTGGAATACTGTGTCCAGTCTGGTCATCCTGCCCGCTCATTCCATAGGCACACCACCCTCTGGGTGAAAAAGCTGCCTTTAAGTCACTTTTAAATGTTACCCTCTCACCTTAAGCCTATGTCCTCTAGTTTTGGTCTCCCCCGTACCCTTAACAAATACCTTGACTATTCTCTTTGATATTATTGACCTTGATATTATTAAGCTGGAGAGGGTTCAGAAGAGTTTAACCTGGATGTTGCTGGAAATGGAGGGATTGAGCTATAAGGAGAGGCTGAATAGGCTGGGACATTTTTCACTGGAGAGTATGAGATGGAGGGGTAACTTTACAGAGGTTTATAAAATAGTGAGGGGTACAGATAAGCTGAAGGGCTGATGTCTTTTCCCGAGATTTGGGGATTCAAAACAGAGGGATATTTTGAGGCGTGAGGAAAAAGATTTACAAAAGTCAGGAGAGGTAATTATTTTAGACAGAAGCTGGCTTGTGTGTGGAATTAACTTCCAGAGGAACTGGTGAAAATAGGGACAGTTACAACGTTTAAAGGACATTTAGATCAGTACATGGATAAGACATCAGTTTGGATGGTGCTGTGAGCAGCTGTCCTCACTCTCCCCCTCCCCCTCTCTGAATGATTCCCTGTTGGTTTTCACCCTCTGCCAATGCCTGTGCAGTGGCGTGTGCAGGCCAGCAGAGGGTGACATTGCATCACTTTCAGCACCGCAGAGCACAGCCAGACCTGCCCCACACAGATACACACAGATACACACACAGCAATTGTTATGGCACAGTGTGAAGCTCATCTGGTAACTTTAATTAAACATAAAGAAATGCTCACTTTACCTTGTAAACTGTTGATATATAAGTGATAGAGAACTCCCAAATTCCAGTGTTGAAATACAAAATATCAATGTATTTTTTTAACTCAGAAAGTGAACATTTTACATCAACTATTCACAACTCTGGGACCCTCTTTCTCCTAACTGCTTATTACCCTACTCCAACTCTACAGCAATATACTGTTTCAATAAGACACTTATTAAAATTACATAAACGTAATTTCAAAACCACACAGCAGCTGTTGTTTCATCTGACCTCACACCAATCTCCCTTTTTTCCATCTTTCCTGGGAAGACTGGCTCATGTTACCGGATGTTATTGAAGTGTCTCCGTTTCAGCATTCTGAAACCTGGGAACACATCCTTCCATGACACTGTCTCTCAGTCTCCCCCTCTGTCTATACCCCAAACCTCTCCCATGTGATGATATTTAAACTGATTCCCCCGCCATCTTTCTCTGGCAGTGATGTTCACACCCACAGCACCCCCTCGTCAGAGCGCAGTGGAGATATAGAGCTGTAAATGGGTGGGAGCTGTACATCCTGTCACTTCCAGCATGGGCTGCAAGTTTCCCCACACTGGGCAGTGATCGAACACAGTGTTACTGAGCAATGCACTGGGGTGGGGTACACTGTCCTACATGCTGGGAGGGTAACTGCTCCTGGGTTACAGATCAATGCACTGGGGTGGGGTACATAGTGCTACGTGCTGGGAGGGTAACTGCTCCTGGGTTACAAGTCAGTGCACTGGGGTGGGGTACACAGTCCTACATGCTGGGAGGGTAACTGTTCCTGGGTTACAGATCAATGCACTGGGGTGGTGTACACAGTCCTACATGCTGGGATTGTAACTGCTCCTGGATTACAGATCAATGGACTGGGGTGGGGTACACAGTCCTACATGCTGGGAGGATAACTTCTGATTTACAGATCAATGCACTGGGGTGGTGTACACAGTCCTACATGCTGGGAGGGTAACCGCTCCTGGATTACAGATGAATTCACGGGTGATCACTGCACAGGTCTCTGTGCTGGTCAGATTGTCTGGTTGACGTTTATGGATAATGCAATGATGTGGTCTGCACAGCTCCCGTGCTGGATGGATATGTAGCCTGTGCACAGTACATCATGGTGGTGGGGTGGATAGGGGGAAAGGTGATGGACAGGTCACGGAGTTTCTCGGAAGTTTCCATCTCTGACATTCTATAACTGACATTCCCTGGAACGTTCTGTCCCTGACATTCTATAACTGACATTCCCCGGAACGTTCTGTCCCCGACATTCTATAACTGACATTCCCCGGAACGTTCTGTCCCTGACGTTGTTTGTTTGTGAACGGCGGACGTCAGTGAATTGAACAAACGGTAAGAGATCCCATTCCAGGGAGAAGGAGACACTGTTCCGAAGGCCCCTCGGGCAGTTAAAGGGGAGAATATTTTTTCCCTGCGTTTACATTTCTCCACGACACAGGATCAATGACAATTTATACCAAAATACGGGAATCCCAAACTTCGTTTGTCTTCAGGAAACTGGGAGAGAATCCTTCAGGACAGAAATGTTTCCACCCTTCATATTAGGAACTGGGAAGGAGTGATCTGTGTCTGCTCTCGAGTGATCGAGTGTGTGGGAATGTTCTAGAAACCATCTGTCCTTATGGATGTGTCTCTGTGTGTTTGGGGAGAGAGGGTTTGTGGTTTATGTCACATTTTTGTCAGTAATTCAGACTTTCCCATTTGTTATTCAAGCTCCAATTATTTTAATAAATCCCTGAATACAGGGACACATTTGAAAATCTCACTGGGTCCCCGATCAAACGGGTCCCTTTGCCTCCAGGCTGATGGATAATGGGTTTGTTTTCCTTCCTCACAGTTAACGTAGTGACCATCTACGTCCTGCTTTATAAAGATTGTGGATTGTCTCCATGTGTCAGACGTTACCTGGCGGCCATGGCAGCGGCGGATCTCCTGGTCATTATCCTCGATCTGATCCTGAGACACATTCCCATTGTTTATCAGGAACAGTTTTATTTCCTGTACTCCGTCCGCGTGTGTAATATCCACGCCATCCTGGTTTATTCAGCCACTGACTGCTCTGTCTGGTTCACCGTCACTTTCACCTTTGATCGTTTTGTGGCCATTTGTTGCCAGAAGCTGAAAAGTAAATATTGCAGTGAGAAAACGGCGGCTGTGGTTCTGGGAGCATGACTGTGCTGAGCTGTTTAAAGAACATTTCCTGGTATTTTATTCTCACACCTCGGTATCGGCTGGATAACGATCCCTTGTTTTGTTATCAAGCACCTGTTCGATTATCCATTGCCTGGGCCACAATCGAGACCCTCCACAACATTCTAACCCCGGGTGTCCCATTTCTCCTGATTCTGCTGCTCAATGTTCTCACCGTCAGACACATTTTACTGACCAGCAGAGCCCGCAGGAGACTCCGCGCTCACACCAATGGGGACGCTCAGTCTGACACAGAAATGAGAAACCGAAAAAAAATCCATCATTTTACTGTTTGTGATCTCGCCAATTTCATCCTGTTATGGTCAACCTTCATGCTGTATGAGAGGAGTGTGGAGAGAGGAGAGTGGAGAGAGGAGACTGGAGAGAAAGGTGTCAAGAAAAGGGTGTCGGGAGAGAGGGCAGAGAGAGGGAGCAGAGAGAGAGGGCAGAGAGAGGGTGCAGAGAGAGAGGGCAGAGAGATGGGGCAGAGAGAGAGGGCAGAGAGATGGGGCAGAGAGAGAGGGCAGAGAGAGGGGGCAGAGAGAGGGGGCAGTGAGAGGGGGCAGAGAGGGGGCAGAGAGGGGGCAGAGAGAGGGCAGAGAAAGGGGGCAGAGAGAGGAGGCAGAGAGAGAGGGCAGAGAGATGGAGCAGAGAGAGAGGGCAGAGAGAGGGGGTAGAGAGATGAGGGAGAAGATGAGAGAGAGGAGAGAGAGAGTGAGGGGTGAAAGAGGGGGAGAGTGAGGTGCGAGCAAGAGAGACAGGTGAGAGAGGGGGCAAGCGAGAGGGAGAGAGGTGCACGTGTGAGTGAGAGAGGGGACGGAAATGAGAGAGAGGGTCTGAGAGTGCGAGAGAGAGAGTGTGAGAAGGGGACGAGGGAGAGAGAGAGAAATATAGATAGAGAGGGGCGAGAGCGAGATGGGGAGAGATAGATGGCGAGCTGAAAATGTGTTCATGGAAAAGCGCAGCAGGTCAGGCAGCATCCAAGGAGCAGGAGATTCGACGTTTCGGGCATAAACTCATGCCCAAAACATCGAATTTCCTGTTCCTTTGATGCTGCCTGAACTGCTGCGCTTTTCCAGCAACACATTTTCAGCTCTGATCTCCAGCATCTGCAGACTTCACTTTCTCCTCAGAGATAAATGGCGAGCCAGAGAGAGAATGACACTAGGGTGAGGCACACGAGAGAGAGAGAGTGAGAGGGAGTCAGGTGAGAGAGAGGGATGAGGTGGAGAGTGTGTGAGGGGGTGGGAGCGAGAGTGAATGAGGGGAAGAGAGATAGAGAAAGAGGGTGGGGGGTGAGAGAGAGAGAAGGGTTGAAAGAGGGGTTAGAGAAAAAGAGACAGAGTCTCAGAGAGAGAGAGAGAGGGAGAGAGAGAGACTGAGAGTCAGAGAGAGAGAGAGAGAGAGAGAGAGAGAGACGGATAGAGAGACAGAGAAAGCGAGAGACAGAGAGATGTCTCAGTGAGGACCAGTGCAGCGGAGATGAGAGCACAAGATGGTGGGAATGAAGCCTAGAATGTTGCTGTTCCTTGCCCAGCTCTGTGTCTATGTCCTGTCTTCTGGGTCTGAATACAGAAGGTCACTAACTCCTCCCTGTGCTGTTTACTGTGAGTGAACTTACCGGCTGCAGGATTTACTGAAGGCTCCAGATCTCCCTCTCCATCTCTCTCTGGCTGACCAACTGTCTTTGATGCGGTTATGGATGAGACAGGAGTTAGGAATTCGGCTGAGACAGGAACTTCCTGAGTACCTACGGGAGACAGAGAAATAGACAGAATGGGCAATTAGACTGATGTAGTGAGGGTTACACATGGAGGATGGCACTGAGTCTCACAGAGACCTGGAAAATCCCAGTCTCCATCCATGGCCTGTGCTGCTGCGTCTCTCTGGAGTGGAGAATGCTGTTGTCTCAGGATCTGGAGTAACTGCAAGAGTGAGAGACACTGACAGAGGCAGAAATTACACCCACACAGTGGGGGATACCACATGGAGAGAGACTGAGTGATTTCAGCAGAGAGCAGGAAGGTATCAGGATTACACAATGGTCATGGTGAAAGGGGTTTGATTGATGCTACACTGGGATCAGTACTCACTGACGGGTGAGCTATGAGTGGGACAGCTGATGGCCTCGTGCTATTCTCACCCGACTGTTCATCCAGAAGTTATTGCCGGTGTCCAGTATACCCATCTAACTGCCTCATATCCTTTCAGGAAGGAAATTTGTAATAGGCAGCGGGTCTGGCCTACATATGATGCAGACCCAGAGCTATGGGGTTGACTCTCAATTGTCCCCAAACAGATCCAGGAAGCCACTCAGCTCAAGGGCAGCTCGGGGTGGGAAATACACGCTGGCCAGTAGGAGACAGCAATATCTCACGAGAGAATTAGAAACAACCCTGCTGGGAGCAGTGTCCTGGACAGTCACGGTTTACGTACAGGGCTGTATACTGACAGAGAGGATGCAGAGAGTTCAGGTGAAAGGAGCTTTCCAAATCCAAACAGAAAATGGCGATATAGCTGAAGACAGGCAGAAAGGAACAGGAAGACGCAGAGTTTAACTGAAACTGTACATCAGTGAATTGGACTGTGACAAGAAATTGTGGAAAGAATCAATCGTAATGTTCTTTTTTTGGAATGGACAAAGTCTCTGCAATAAGGTGGCTGGACTGTGGCACAGAGATAAATGAGATTTAGTGGTGACAGGGTGAACAAAAGGTGGAACACGTATATTCTACTGTACACCTCCTTGAGGGGGTCTCAGGGAGTGCAGGATGGGTAGCCCTGACAGTACTGGGTAATAAAGGCATCACAGAGAAAGTATTTGGCCTCAGATGATGAAGCTGTATCAGCCTGAACGCAGATTCTGGGTAACACGTGACAAAACCACAAGCAGGAGAACAGTTTTGATGCTGCCTAACAGCATTTCATTGCTCAACACTGTTACACATTCCAATGAATTCCTGTGTAATGCAAAGGCACTGCGATAATTTTGGGACAGTTCAGTCTTTGTATAATCTGGGACAGTCACATCGGCAAAAGTGATGTTCTCCGAACTCATCTTTGTTTGTGACAGTGTTTTTTTAAATAACACATTGTGTAAATGGCCAGGGACGTGACTGTCTCAGATCGACCGTTGGGTGATGACGCTGAGTGAAGGAGGAATGTCACACTGAGATATCCTCTGGCAAATTGTAGTATTGTGGAATTCTGTGAGATGATGCATTGTTAAAGTGACCATAAAGCACATCCTACAATCACAACCAAAGCAATTGACATGTGCTGAGGGGAGAACTGACCAAGGTAAAGAGGGGAAACAGTGAAGTGTATGGCTGGTAATGGATAGTGGTAAACATTTACAGTCATAGAGATGTACAGCACAGAAACAGAGCCTTTACGTTCCAACTCATCCACACCACCCACATATCCTAACATAATCTCGTCACATCTGCCAGTACTTGGCTCAAATCCCCCTCAACCCTTCCTGTTCGTATACCCATCCAGATGCCTTTTAAATGCAGTAATTGTACCAGACTCCACCACTTCCTCTAGCAGGTCATTCCATACACGCAACACCCTCTACATCAAAACGTTGTCCCTTACATTCCTTTTATATCTTTCCTCTCTCACCCGAAGCCCTCCAGTTCTGGACTACCCCACCCCAGGGAAAGAGACCATGTCTGTTAATCCTAACTATGCCTCTCATGGTTTTATAAGCCTCCTTATTGGTTCCCCCTTAGCCTCAGACATTCCAGGGAAAACAGGCCCAACTCATTTAACCTCTCCCTGTAACTCAATTCCTCCAATCCAGGCAGCATCTTTGTAAATCTTTTCTGAACCCTTTCAATTTACACAATATCCTTTCGATAGGGAGGAGACAACAATTGCACGCAATATTCCAAAAGTGGCTTATCCCATGTCCTGTACAGCCAGACAATGACCACCTCACTCCTCTACTCAATGCTCTGATCAGTAAACACAAGAACACCAAACACCTTCTTCACTATCCTATCGAGCCACAATTCTGCTTTCAAGGAATAATGAACCTGCAATCTCAGGTCTCTTTATTCAGAAACACTCCTTGGGACCTTAACATTAAGTGTATTAGTCCCGCGAAGCGTTGATTTTCCAAAATTCAGCACATCCCATTTGTCTAAATTAAACTCCATCTGCCACTCTTCAGCCCATTGGCCCAACTGATCTCGTTCCCGTTGTAATGTGAAGGAACATATTTTACTGAAAATGTGTTGCTGGTTAAAGCACAGCAGGTTAGGCAACATCCAAGGATCAGGAAATTCGACGTTTCGGGCATAAGCCCTTCATCAGGAAAATATTTTACTGTCCACGATACCTCCAAATTTGGTGTCATCTGCAAACTTACTAACTATATCTGCTATGTTCACATCCAAATCATTTATATCATTAATGGATAGTAGTGGATGCCGCACAGATCCTTGCGGCACACCACTGCTCACAAGCCTCCAGTCTGAAATGCAACTCTCCACCACCACCCTCTGTCTTCTCCCTTAAAGCCAGTTTTGTATCCAAATGGCTGGTTTTCCCTGTTTTCCATGAGATCTATCCTTGCTAACCAAGCTCCCGTGTGCAAACATTTCGTCTACCTTACTGAAGTCCATATCACTCACATCCACCGGTCTGCCCTCATCAATCTTTTTGTTCCTTCTTCAAAATCACTCAATATCTTGAGACATGATTACCCACACACAAAGAAATGCTGATTATCCCCAATTAGACAGTGCATTTCTAAACACGTAACAGCTGTCCCTCATGTATCCGACCTTCAACGTGCCCACGATTGACGTCAGGTCAACCAGTCTGTAGTTCCCTGGCTTGTCCTTACCACCCTTCTTAAATAGTGGCACCACCTTTGCCAACCTCCAGTCTTCCGCCACCTCACCTGTGACTATCGATGATACAAATATCTCAGCAAGAGGCCCAGCAATCACTTCTCTAGCTTCCCACAGAGTTCTCAGGTACACCTGATCAGGTCCTGGGGATTTATCCACCTTTAACCTTTTCAAGACATCCAGCACCTCCTCCTCTGTAATATCGACATTTTGCAAGGAGACATCATCTATTTCCCAGTGCAGTTTCCCAAACCATCATCCTGTTCTATATCTTCCATGTCCTTTTCTACAGGAACTACTTGTTCAGTATCTCCCACATCACCTGCAGCTCCACGTGCAGACTGTCTTGGTCTTTGAGGGGCCCTATTCACGCCCCAGTGAACATTTTGTCCTTTTTGCATTTGTAAAAGCACTCGGGATTCTGCCTAAACCTATTTGCCAAAGCAATCTCATGTCCACTTTTTGCCCTCAGCATTTCCCTCAGTCCCTGCACAACAAAAAAATCTCCCCCTCCCTAACTAATATCTACTCAACACTGCAATCTCCCCCTCCCTGACTGATATCTACTCAACACTGCAATCTCCCCCTCCCTGACTGATACCTACCCAACACTGTAATCTCCTTCTCCCTGACTGATACCTACCCAACACTGCACTCACCCCCTCCCTGACTGATCCCTACCCAACACTGCAATCTTCCCCTCCCTGACTGATCCCTACCCAAAACTACAATCTCCCCCTCCCTGACTGATCCCTACCCACAACCACAATCACCCACTCCCTGACTGATCCCTACCCAACACTGCAATCTCCCCCTCCCTGACTGATACTTACCAAAAACTGCAATATCCCCCTCCCTGACTGATCCCTACCTAACACTGTACTCACCCCCTCCCTGATTGATCCCTACCAAACACTGCAATCTCCCCCTCCCTGACTGATCCCTACACAACACTGGACTCACCCCCTCCCTGACTGATCCCTAACCAACAGTGCAATCACCCCCTCCCTGACTGATACCTACCCAACACTGTAACCTCCCCGCTGACTGTTCCCTACCCAACACTGCAATCTTCCCCTCCCTGAATGATCCCTAACAAAACACTGCTATCTCCCAATCCCTGACTGATACCTACCCAACACTGCAATCACCCCCTCCCTGACTGATCCCTACCCAACACTGCACTCAGCCCCTCCCTGAATGATCCCTACGCAACAATACAGTCTCCCCATTGCTGACTGATCCCGACGCAACACTACAGTCTCCCCCACCCTGAATGATCCTCCCCAACACTGCATCCTCCCCCTCCCTGACTGACCCCTACGCAACACTGCACGCACCCCCTCCCTGACTGATCCCTACACATCACTGTAACCTCCCCCTCCCTGACTGATCCCTACACAACACTGCAATCTCCCCCTCCCTGACTGATCCCTACCCAACACTACAATCTCCTCCTCCCTGACTGATCCCTACCCAACACTGCACTCACCCCCTCCCTGACTGATCCCTAACTAACACTGCAGTCTCCCCCTCCCTGACTAATCCCTAACTAACACTGCACTCACTCCCTCCCTGACTGATCCCTACACAACACTGCAATTTCCCCCTCCCTGACTGATCCCTACGCAACACAGCAATCTGCCCCTCTCTGACTGATCCCTACCCAAATTTGCAATCTCCCCCTCCCTTACTGATCCTCCCCAACACTGTAACCTCCCCCTCCCTGACTGATCCCGACCCAACACTTCAATCTCCCCCTCCCTGACTGATCCCTACACAACACTACAATCTCCCCCTCCCTGACTGATACCTACCCAACACTGCAATCTCCCCCTTCCTGACTGATACCTACACAACACTGTAACCTCCCCCCTGACTGATCCCTACCCAACACTGCAATCTTCCCCTCCCTGACTGATCCCTACCCAACACTACAATCTCCCCCTCCCTGACTGATCCCTACCCACAACCACAATCACCCACTCCCTGACTGATCCCTACCCAACACTGCAATCTCCCCCTCCCTGACTGATACTTACCAAAAACTGCAATATCCCCCTCCCTGACTGATCCCTACCCAACACTGTACTCACCCCCTCCCTGACTGATCCCGACCAAACACTGCAATCTCCCCCTCCCTGACTGATCCCTACACAACACTGGACTCACCCCCTCCCTGACTGATCCCTAACCAACAGTGCAATCACCCCCTCCCTGACTGATACCTACCCAACACTGTAACCTCCCCGCTGACTGTTCCCTACCCAACACTGCAATCTTCCCCTCCCTGAATGATCCCTAACAAAACACTGCTATCTCCCAATCCCTGACTGATACCTACCCAACACTGCAATCACCCCCTCCCTGAATGATCCCTACCCAGCACTGCAATCTCCCCCTCCCTGACTGATCCCTACCCAACACTGCACTCAGCCCCTCCCTGAATGATCCCTACGCAACAATACAGTCTCCCCATCGCTGACTGATCCCGACGCAACACTACAGTCTCCCCCACCCTGAATGATCCTCCCCAACACTGCATCCTCCCCCTCCCTGACTGACCCCTACGCAACACTGCACGCACCCCCTCCCTGACTGATCCCTACACATCACTGTAACCTCCCCCTCCCTGACTGATCCCTACACAACACTGCAATCTCCCCCTCCCTGACTGATCCCTACCCAACACTACAATCTCCTACTCCCTGACTGATCCCTACCCAACACTGCACTCACCCCCTCCCTGACATCCCTAACTAACACTGCAGTCTCCCCCTCCCTGACTAATCCCTAACTAACACTGCACTCACCCCCTCCCTGACTGATCCCTACACAACACTGCAATTTCCCCCTCCCTGACTGATCCCTACGCAACACAGCAATCTGCCCCTCTCTGACTGATCCCTACCCAAATTTGCAATCTCCCCCTCCCTTACTGATCCTCCCCAACACTGTAACCTCCCCCTCTCTGACTGATCCCGACCCAACACTTCAATCTCCCCCTCCCTGACTGATCCCTACACAACACTACAATCTCCCCCTCCCTGACTGATACCTACACAACACTGTAACCTCCCCCCTGACTGATCCCTACCCAACACTGCAATCTCCCCCTCCCTGACTGATACCTACCCAACACTGCAATCTCCCCCTCCCTGACTGATCCCTACGCAACCCTGAACTCACTCCCTCCGTGACTGATCCCTACCCAAAGCTGCAACCTCCCCCTCCCTGACTGATCCCTACCCAACACTGCAATCTCCCCCTCCCTGACTGATACCTAACCAACACTGCAATCTCCCACTCTCTGACTGATCCCTACCCAACACTGCACTCACCCCTCCCTGACTGATCCCTACCCAACACTACAATCACCCACTCCCTGACTGATCCCTACCCAACACTGCAATCTCCCCCTCCCTGACTGACACCTAACCAACACTGCAATCACCCCCTCCCTGACTGATACTTACCAAAAACTGCAAAATCCCCCCCTAACTGACTGATACCTACCCAACACTGCACTCACCCCCTCCCTAACTGATCCCTACACAACACTGGACTCACCCCTCCCTGACTGATCCTTACCCAACACTGCAATCTCCCCCTCCCTGACTGATACCTACCCAACACTGTAATCTCCCCCTCCCTGACTGATCCCTACACAACACTGTAACCTCCCCCTTGACTGATCCCTACCCAACACTGCAATCTTCCCCTCCCTGACTGATCCCTACCCAACACTGCAATCTCCCCCTCCCTGACTGATACCTAACCAACACTGCAATCTCCCACTCTCTGACTGATCCCTACCCAACACTGCACTCACCCTCCCTGACTGATCCCTACCCAACACTACAATCACCCACTCCCTGACTGATCCCTACCCAACACTGCAATCTCCCCCTCCCTGACTGACAACTAACCAACACTGCAATCACCCCCTCCCTGACTGATACTTACCAAAAACTGCAAAATCCCCCCCTAACTGACTGATACCTACCCAACACTGCACTCACCCCCTCCCTAACTGATCCCTACACAACACTGGACTCATCCCTCCCTGACAGATCCTTACCCAACACTGCAATCTCCCCCTCCCTGACTGATACCTACCCAACACTGTAATCTCCCCCTCCCTGACTGATTCGTACACAACACTGTAACCTCCCCCCTGACTGATCCCTACCCAACACTGCAATCTTCCCCTCCCTGACTGATCCCTACCAAAACACTGCTATCTCCCAATCCCTGACTGATACCTACCCAACACTGCAATCACCCTCCCTGACTGATCCCAACCCAACACTACAATCTCCCTTCCTTGACTGATCCCTACCCAACACTGCACTCAGGCCCTCCCTGAGTGATCCCTACGCAACACTGCAGTCTCCCCCTCGCTGACTGATCCCGACGCAACACTACAGTCTCCCCGACCCTGAATGATACTCCCCAACACTGTATCCTCACCCTCCCTGACTGACCTCTACGCAACACTGCATTCACCCCCTCCCTGACTGATCACTACGCATAATTGTAACCTCCCCTCTGACTGATCCTTACCCAACACTGCAATCACCCGCAACCTGACTGATCCCTACCCAACACTGCAATCTCCCCCTCCCTGACTGATCCCTAACCAACACTGCACTCACCCCCTCCCTGACTGATCCCTATCTAACACTGCAGTCTCCCCCACCCTGACTAATCCCTAACTAACACTGCACTCACCCCCTCCCTGACTGATCCCTAACTAACACTGCAGTCACCCCCTCACCTGACTGATCCCTACTCAACACTGCAATCTGCCCCTCTCTGACTGATCCCTACCCAAAACTGCAATCTCCCCCTCCCTTACTGATCCTCCACAACACGGCAATCTTCCCCTCTCTGACTGATCCCTACCCAACACTGCAATCTCCCCCCCCTCGACTGATACCTACCCAACACTCTAACCTCCCCCTCCCTGATGGATACCTACCCAACACTGCAATCTCCCCCTTCCTGACTGATACCTACACAACACTGTAACCTCCCCCCGACTGATCCCTACCCAACATTGCAATCTCCCCCTCCCTGACTGATCCCTCCCCAACACTGCAATCTCCCCCTCCCTGACTGATACCTACCCAACACTGCAATCTCCCCCTCCCTGACTGATCCTCCCCAACACTGTAACCTCCCCCTCCCAGACTGATCCCTAACTAACACTGCAATCTCCCCCTCCCTGACTGGTCCCTATCCAACACTGCAATCTCCCCCTCCCTGACCGATACCTACCCAACACTGCAATCTCCCCCTCCCTGACTGATCCCGACGCAACACTGAACTCACCCCCTCCCTGACTGATCCCTACCCAACACTGCAATCTCCCCCTCCCTGACTGATCCCTCCCCAACACTGCTATCTCCCCCTCCCTGACTGAGACCTAACCAACACTGCAATCTCCCCCTCCCTGACTGATCCCTACACAACACTGCACTCACCCCCTCCCTGTTTATTACCTACCCAACACTGCAATCACCCCCTCCCTGACTGATACCTACCCAACACTGCAATCTCCCCCTCCCTGACTGATCCCTACCCAACACTACAATCTCCCCCTCCCTGACTGATCCCTACCCAACACTACAATCCCCCCTCCCTGACTGATCCCTACCCAACACTGCAATCTGCCCCTCACTGACTGGTACTTACCAAAAACTGCAATCTCCCCCTCCCTGACCGATTCCTACCCAACACTGCACTCACCCCCTCCCTGACTGATACTACCAAAAACTGCAATATCCCCCTCCCTGACTGATCCCTCACAAACACTGCAATCACCCCCTCCCTGACTGATAACTCCCCAACACTGCAATCTCCCCCTCCCTGACTGATCCCTACCCAACACTGCAATCTCCCCCTCCCTGACTGATCCCTACCCCACACTGTGTCCTCCTCCTCTCTGACTGATCCCTACCCAACACTGCAATCTCACCCTCCCTGACTGATCCTTACCCAACACTGTAATCACCCCCTCCCTGACTGATCCCTAACTAATACTGCAGTCTCCCCCTCCCTGACTGATCCCTAACTAATACTGCAGTCTTCTCCTCCCTGACTGATCCCTACCCAACACTGTAATCTCCCCCTCCCTGACTGATCCCTACCCAACACTGTAATCTCACCCTCCCAGACTGATCCCTACACAACAGTTTCCCCCCCGACTCCCTGACTGATCCTCCCCAACATTGCGCTCACCCCCGTCCTGACTGATCCCTACCCAACAGTACCCCCTCCCTGACTACTCCTCACCCAACACTGCAATCTCCCCCTCCCTGAATGATCCCTGCACAACAATAAATCACCCACTCCCTGACTAATCTCCATCCAACTCTTCAATCTGCCTCTCCTTAGCTAGTCCCCCACCCTGGCTCATCTCTTTCCAACACTCTCCCTCCCTGACTGTTCCCCACCCAACAAAGCAATCTACGCCTCCCTGACCCATCTCTCCCAGATCAGGTCAGTGAGATGGAAATATGAATATTTAAGCCTATCCTTTGTGTATTTGACTGTGACAACATTGAGAGAGCACGATGTGCTGTCAATCTCCAAACGGTTAGATGGAGACACTTCGAGGAAGCTTTCTTCCAGATCTAAGTCCTTTCTCAAACAAATCTGTGATATTTACTTGAGAACCGTTTCAGTGAAATTCACTTTGAACCCTTTCTGTGCCTTGCTTCAGTTAACTGGGCGCACTGATAATCTGGGCCGTACTGTTCCTGGGAATTTTGATGGGAGCCAGATTAAATGGAGATTGCTGGGTCCCATTCATTCACATAGAAGAGATAAAGTGTCACAAGTGCACTTTGAGATGCTGGTGGTGTTGTCCAGTTACTTCCATAAACAAGGGAAACAACCCAACCAGAGTGTTCGGAGTTGAGGAGACAATGGGGGAGCACTTTTTGAACCAGTGGCCATAATTCTATTAATATTGTAATCATTGTGGAGTAAAACAACATGTTCCCCAGGTGCTAGATCTACATTGGGGCACAGCACATTCTGACGGAATTAGACAGCAGCTTGCAGGGGTTGGTTTGAGAAGTTTGTTTGCAGGCAAAGGGACCTCTTGCACGTGGAAGTTCTTTAACTGTGGGATAGCTCCAGTTCAAGATCTGTCCGTTCCTGTGAGTGTGAAGAGTAAGGTTGGCAGGAATAAGGAACCCTGGATGACAACAGACATTGAGGCTTTAAACAGAAAAATAGCAAGCATGGCTCAGGTACAGGCAGCTGGGGTCAAGGGAATCCCTGGGGATACAAGAGTTTACTGAAGAAGGGAATCAGGACGGCAGATGACTTTAGCAGAGAAGATTTGGGTGAATCCAAAGAGATTCTTGAAGTATATTAATGGGAAAAGAATAACTAGGGAGAGACTCGGACCCTTCAAGGACCAAAGCGGCCATGTATGTGCAGAATCGCAGGAGTTATTTCACCTCTGTGTTGACCTTGGGGAAGGACACAAAGGCTTGGGAACTTGGGGCAGTTAGTGATGATCTCTTGTGAACAATCCATACCACAGGAGAGGATGCGTTGAATGCATTAGAATGTATGAAGATGGATAAATCTCCTGGTCCGAACCAAATATATCCAACAACACTGCAAGAGGTGAGGGAAGAAATTGTGGGGTCCCTGGCTGATCTTTTTGCATCACCGTTAGGCACGGGTGAGGTCCCGGAAGATTGGAGGGAAGCAACAATTGCGCCCTTATTCGAGAAGGGCTGCAAAGAAAAACCTGGGAAATACAAATCAGTAAGCCGAACATCCATGGTAAGTTAGTTACTTGAGAAGATTCTGAGATATTAGATATATATGCATTTGGAAATATAGCTTTTGATTGGGAGTAGTCAGCATAGCCTTGTGCGTGGGAGACCATGCCTCACAAATTTCTTAGCGTTCTTTGATGCAGTGATCAGGAAGGTTGACGAGGGGAGGTCAGTACATGTAGACTCTGCAGATTTCAGGAAGGCCTTTGATAAGGTTCCACATGATACCTTGCTCTGGAAGGTTAGATCACATGGAATCCAGGGGATGTTGGCAAACTGGGTACACAATAGGCTTGATGGGAGGAAGCAGAGGGTAACAGTCTGACTGAAGGCCTGTGACTAGTGGTGGGTCTCAGCGGTCATAGAATCATAGAATCCCTCCTCTGTGGAAACAGGCCCTTCGGCCCAACAAGTCCACTGGCCCTCTGAAGGGGGGCCCTGACTAATGGAACGTACTTACACATCCATGAACAATATAGGCAATGTAGCATGGCCAATTTACCTAACCTGCACATCTTTTGGTTGTGGGAGAAAACCGGAGCACCCAGAGGAACCCACGCAGACACAGGGAGAATATACAAACTCAGTTGGTGTGGCATGGTGGCTCAGTGGTTGGCACTGCTGCCTCACAGCGCCAGGGACTTGGGTTCGACCCCAGCCTCGGGTGACTGTCTGTGTGGCGTTTGCACATTCTCACTGTGTTGGTGTGGGTTTCCTCTGGGTGCTCCGGTTTCCTCCCACAATCTAAAAATGCGGAGGTCAGATGAATTGGTCGTGCTAAATTGTCTGTGGTGCTAGGTGCATTCGTCAAGGATAAATATTGGGTAGGGAGAATGGCTCTGGGTGGGTTACTCTTCGGCAGCTCGGTGTGGACTTGTTGGGCCAAATGGCCTGTTTCCACACTGTAGGCCTCCTTCCAGAATGGGATAGTGTGTGCCTTTGGAATTCTACCTCCCCAGGGAGCTAACGACAAGCCCCACACTGATATATCTACACCCGCCCACGGATGGGGACTGCTACTGCCTTGCTCCCAGCTAACTGCACTTTTGCCCCCAGCCCTGACCCCCAGCCGAACTCAGATTCCATGAATCCTGTGGTTATCCAGTGTCAGACAGCTGATGGTCTCAGTCAGCACACAACCGCCATTCCAGCCACCCAGCTGGGGGGCAGCACCAAAAAGTCTTCTCTGTCTGATCCTGTCTCAAACTCAGATACATTTTTGGATGAGACAGACCGACAGTCTGTCATACACGGACTGGATGTTGACAAACAAACTAAATTAATCACCATGTGACTTTGTCCACCAGGCCATTCAGCCCTCCGTGAGGGACAACAGTGAGGGCAACAAAGTGATGAAATGAAGGCAACGGTCCTCACTGCTCGAGAAAAGTCCCATCCCGGGTTAGTGACAAACAGCGTCAATATTTGTTCCAGGAGAAGACCCACACCAAGGTCTCTCACTGTCAGTGACAGCAGCTCACCCAGGGCTGGGTTAGTAACAGCTGTAAGGACACTCTCGGTGGGACACCTGGGCTTGGGACGAAGGATTCCAATTATCCCAAGTGACAAAGTTAGGATGGAGATCTTTGAAGTCGAAAGTATCGGAATTATATTAAAAAAGGTATTTGGATGGGTTATCATGATTCCATCCCACATGCTGTGGAGATAGAGGGAACATTGACAGGGACAACCCTTACGTAAATGTGAAGGAACACTCACACCACGGCATTCCCACCGCCTGTCATTAACCAATTCGGCTCCTCTCACATCGGCTGTGGTCCTAACTGCACTCACCTTGATATATCTCGGGATACCGGTGGTTAGGGTTACAGGCTGCAACACATGGGTACGATCATGCTGAATAATACCTGGATACACCGCCAGGGGCTGGAACTCCCCGGGTGATCACCTTCGTTTCATTCATTTGCAGTGTTTGAGTGTTCCTGGCTGGGCCCAGTACTGACTGCCTGTACGTCGCTGCTCGGGAGCTGGTTTGGGTGGTGAGCTGCCTCCTTGAACTATTGCAGGTGGTGGACCCACAATGTCCTTAGGGAGGGAATTCCAGGAGTTTGAGCCAGCAGGTCTCATTCCCTTGCATTTATTCTGCTCACTGGATGTTGGCTGTGCATCCCAATTCTGTATAGATTCTCAAAACGGAATATGTTTTGTGTAAACAGTTAGGAGTGCCACAGTTACTCAGTGGTGAGCAGTGTTACCTCACAGCGCCAGAGACCTGGGTTTGATTCCACTCTTGAGCAACTGTCTGTGTGAAGTTTGTACATTCTCCCTGCATCTGCATCGGTTTTCTCCCACTGTTCAATGGTGTACATTTTTGACAGGTTGCCCATAGTGTCGAGGGATATTCAGGTTAGCTGGAATAGCCATGGGAAATGCAGAGTTTCAGGGATATCATCAGGGGATGGATCTGACTTGGATTCTCTTCAGAGGGTCATTGTGGACTCGATGGGCTGAAGGGCCTGTTCCTGCTCTGTAGGGATTCTATGATATCACTTATCAGCCATATGACAATCGGTTTGACCAATATACAAAACGGCTTTCGCTCAAACAGCAGGCTACTCTGACAAGAAATATAACCAGCTTTTAAAATGAGGTATGTAATTCATTGTATAAGCTTCTTTCCATTCAAAAGACTGGGTGGGGGAGGGGGAATGGGGGAAATGTTGCGGCCTCCTTACTAAAACACAGATAGACAGCCAAGAGATGCTGGGTATATTGGACAAGTTATACACCCAACTCACAAAAGCCAGACAGCAGCCAGATGGTTATCCCATCAGCATAATGTCAAAGGCAACAGTTCCCCTGGGCGGACATATCCCTGACAACGTCTCCACCAAACCAAGGAGGGCCCAGACAGGAAGGCACCGGGGCCTGCTACACAAAGAAACTAACAACAACAAGCCATCCAAATGATTGGCAATGCTTCAAACTATTAACGGATTCTCCGAATTGGCCAGAACGATAGAAAGTTCTGGGAAACCATCCAGAAATGAACAACACCAGGGATCACCTGCAGACTGATCTCTTGAATTTTCTGGAGGCTTTCTGAGGTGACCAACATGGCAAGGGACAGAGACCGGCTGACCATCCAGAGAGAGGGAGCGAGAGAGAGGGAGAGAAACAAGCTGAAGCAAACCCCAGGAGCATGGGAGAGAGGGAGTGTGAAAAACCATTGAGAGAGAGATAGCTGGAACCAACTGGAATACTGAGTGTCCCCCCTTCAGTCTGTCCATGCTTCAACGCCTGGTTGTCTCAGTCTGATTTCCCCTTCTCTCTTTGTTCTTCTCTCTCCCTGTCTGTCTCTTTCTCTCAATCTGCCTTTCTCTCACACCCTCCCTCTCACTGTCTGTCTCTGCCCCATCTTTCTCTCATCCCCCTTCTCCATCCTCACTCTCTCTACCTGTCTCTCTCTTTTTCTCACCCTCCCTTTCTCTTTTTCTTTATTTCAGACCTGAAATAATTTTGAACCCCCTAAAAACATTTGCCCCTCATTTTCACTGTCCTTCCAAATTTATCCCCTTCCCCAAATACCTTCCCTCCCAAATACCTACCTCACCAAATGTGCCCCCCTCAAACATTTCACTGTCCCCAACACTGCTGTGAACCCCACTCCCTGGGGCAGAGGGAAATGGGTGGACAAGTGTGGTGCTGGAAAAGCCCAGCAGGTCAGGCCTGAACCATCGACTCTCCACACTTTGTAACTCTGACTCTCCAACAGCTGCAGTCCTCACTTTCTCACACTGGTAAATGAGTCTGGGTTGACTGTCTGGCCTGTGACTGTTTTAATGTACAGCAAGATCCCAGTCCCAGAATTACAGAAGGCTTGGAGTCCTTTCTGCCCATCATCCCCCGCTCCCCCATTAAATGATCCTGGTCCTGTTCAGGATCCTCAGGATTGGCCCCAGAATGGCCTCATTGATTATCCTTCGTGTGAAGAGATGTTGAGACATAGGGATTGAAGGAAAGATGTGGGAGAGAGAACTGGGAACACAGAAATAGACATGAGAGCTGCAGAGAGAGAGAGGGAAGCAGTGAGATCTGTGTTATCAGACCCCTCTCTCGCATTTTGTTCCTTTGTCTCTCCCCGTTCACACAGACAGCCTGAATTCCACAATTCATGTGTGTGTGTGTGCGTGTGTGTGTGTGTGTGTGTGTGTGTGTGTGTGTGTATATATGTGTGTGTGTGTGTGTGTGTGCGCGCTCGCACGCTTTCGTCTGATGATTCCTCATGGCAGAATTCTCTGTCTCTGTACTGTCCGGGTTTCAGCTCCCGAATCAAATGTTGAATCATACATTGAATAACAGAGCATGCTCGTGGGGCTGAATGGTCTCCTCCTGTTCCTATTTCGGATGGTCTTATGTTCTGAGCGCTATCTCCCAGCTCTTGGCCCCCTCACTGGAGGTTATGACTACACAAGGGCCTGATCTGTAGAGTGCTGCACTCTTCTGTGAGTCTCGGAGGGAAGCAGCCTGGTTTGGATTGGAGTTGCAGCCTCTCAGTGAGAAGCGAAATCTCCTCGAGGTTCCCCTCAGTCTCTCACTATAAAGTGGAGCAGGCCAATCCCGGGGAAAAAACAGCAGGCCAGGTCTGCCATGTCCTCCAGATACATTTCAGAAGGCCACATGGGAGGGGCTTGTTTCCTTCATCAGCTTCCCGTGCTCTCCCTTCTGGGTTAGGGTGGGGGCCGAATGGCCTTGCTCCTGGCTCCAATTGAAGTGCAGGCTGGCAATGATTGGGTTATACAGGGCTTGCCCCTGGAGTGAGGTCGGTTAGCTCAGTTGGCTGGGTGGTTAGCTTACCACACTAGCTAGAGTTACTGTGAAGGACTCTCCTTCCCTCCCTCTCCCCTCAGCTGGGGTCTGGTGACCCTCTGAATAAAACACCACCAGACACCGCTCTGTAATGAGGAGCTGTCCCATGGTCTGGTAAGACTACGGTGACATTACATTGGTTTGTACCTGGAGCACTGTGTGCAGGACTAGTCACTGCATTGCCAGAGGGATGTTAGTGTGTGGGGAAGGTTTACTGGATGAATCCCCACTGGAATGAACAGCACTCTCTTTCCCCCAGTTAATTCACTCTTACAGCCTTTGTGTCTTTGGAGACACACGGACCAATTCACCTGAAACAGCAGCTGGGTTTTATATTCATGGGCACCTGATAAGATTGGTTAGTTTACATGCACACGCACACACACACACACACACACACACACAGACACACTCTCCCACACACATACACACAGACACACTCTCTCACACACACACAGACACACACTCTCTCTCACACAGACACACACACTCTCTCACACAGTCACACTCCCATTCTCTCACACACCCACTCACCCTTACGCAGACACTCTCTCTCACACACACACATACACTCTGTCTCTCACACACTCACAGACACTCTCTCTCACACGCACACATACTCTCAGTCTCTCACACACAGACATTCTCTCTCACACACATACACACAGACAGACTCACAGACACACGATCCCTCAAACACACACACACACTCACACACACACACACTGACACACACTCGCTCACACACTCAGACGCTCTCTGTCACACACACACGTAAACGCACAGTTACTCTCTCTCATACACACATACACACGCAGACACACGCTCCCTCAAACACATATAGACACACCCTCTCACACACACACATGGACACACTCTCTCTCACACACACATGGACACACACATTCGCTCTCTCACACATATACACTGACACACAATCTCTCTCACACACAGGCGCTCTCACACACACACACATAAACACACAGTTACACTCTCTCTCTCACACATACACACGCAGACACATGCTCCCTCAAATACACATAGACACACTCTCTCACACACACACTGACACACACACACTCTCTCACACACAGACACACTCACTCTCACACACACATGCACACACTCTCTCACACACATACACACTCTTTCCCACACAAGATACACTCTCATACACACACAGACACACAGACACATACACACATAGACACACAGACACATAGACACACAGACACATTCTCTCTCACACACAGACACACTCTCACACACACATACACACAGATACACTCTCCCTCACACACATGCACACAGAGACACACCCCCCTCAAACACACACACACAGCCACACACACTCACATGAACATGCACTTTCTCTCTCACGCACACATATACAGACACACAGAGATACACATGCTTCCACTCTTTCACACACAAACACGGGCAGTCTCTCTCTCTCTCTCTCTCTCACACACACACACACACACACACACACACACGGCGGTAAAGACATGGTTGAGGTATTGCTGGAGAAATGATCTCTCTGAGGACTGAACCCTGATCTCACATGGTGACTGCTCCAGGGAGACAGACAGCAGCTACAGATGACTTGTTGCATCTTCCTGTGCCCCACCTCTTGCATCGACAGCATTAGTCTGTTTAGGTGCCTGCTTTTCTAAAACGTCTCCAAGCAACAAGTAACAATAGATTGATGAACGTTTTCCTCCAAACCATGTTTCAGACACATCCTGCTGTTATTTTTCATTGATTGTTTAAAATGATCAGAATCTTCTGAAATGGGGAGTGGCTTCCATTTCAAATGACAACACCAGAGTGCCTCGGGGACCCTGAGGAAATGATCAGGGAATTGCATCTGTTCCTTTCTATCCTCTGCACTCTGTACCACAAGATAGTGCTCCCTCAGTACCACAGATAGTTCTCCCTCTATACCTCAGGCAGTGCTCCCCAATACCTCAGAAAGTGCTCCCTCAGTACATCAGAAAGTGCTCCCTCAATACCTCTGAAAGTGCTCCCTCAATACCTCAGAAATTGCTCCCTCAATACCTCAGATAGTTCTCCCTCAATACCTCAAATAGTTCTCCCTCAGTACTTCCAAAAGTGCTCCCTCAATACCTCAGATAGTGCTCCCTCTATACCTCTGAAATTGCTCCCTCAGTACCTCAGAAAGTGCTCCCTCCATGTCTAAGAAAGTTCTCCCTCAATATCTCAGAAAGTGTTCCCACAATATCTAAGTAAGTGCCCCCTCAATACCTCAGAAAGTGCTCCCTCAATACCTCAGAAAGTGCTCCCTCAGTACCTCAGAAAGTGCTCCCTCAGTACCTCAGACATTACTCCCTCAATACCTCAGATAGTTCTCCCTCAATACCTCAGACAGTATTCCCTCAATATCTCAGATAGTTCTCCCTCAGTACCTCAGAATGTGCTCCCTCATTACCTCAGAAAGTGCTCCCTCAATACCACAGATAGTGCTCCCTCAGTACCTCAGAATGTGCTCCCTCATTACCTCAGAAAGTGCTCCCTCAATACATCAGATAGTACTCCCTCAGTACCTGAGAAAGTGTTCGCTCAATACCTCAGATTTTTCTCCCTCAATACCTTGCTTAGTTCTCCCTCAGTACCTCAGGATGTGCTCCCTCAATACCTGAGATAGTTCTCCCTCAATAACGCAGATATTACTCCCTTAATACCTCAGACAGTGCTCCCTCAATATCTCAGAAAGTGCTCCCTCAATACCTCAGATATTTCTCCCTCAATACCTCAGAAAGTGCTCCCTCAGTACCTCAGACAGTGCTCCCTCAGTACCTCAGAAAGTGCTCCCTCAATATCTAAGAAAGCACCACTTTGTTGTGTTTAACCCCCAAAGCCCCTCAGACAGTAGCTCCACAAAACATTCACATCCTCAACACTTCAGGGCTCAGCCCAGCTCCCGCCTCAGACTGTGTTCAAACCCCTTCAGACGGTGAGGACCCACATCCACCCCTGTTCAAGATTGGTGCCCAGGTTCCCAGAACATGACTGGTCTCTCTGGATTTATTTTAGAATTCCTACAGTGTAGAAGCAAGCCATTCCATCCATTGGGCCCACACTGACTGTCTGAACAGCATCCCACCCAGACTCACATCCTCTACTCTATCCCTGTAATGCTGCATTTCCCATGGCATCTTTGGGCTGTGAGAGGAAACTGAAGCACCCGGTGTAAACGTGTACAGATAGAGAGAGAATGTGTAATCTCCATACAGACAGTCATCCGGACACAGAATTCTGTAATTCTGGGACTGGGATCTTGCTGTACATTAAAACAGTTGGACACATGATTTCCACAAACAAAGCCAAGCTGACCATCCCTAATCAATTCTTGCTTTTCCAAATGTATGTAAGTTGTCTCTCAGAATGCCCTCCAACAGCTGACCCACCACTGCCATCAGGCTCACAGCTCCACAGTTCAATGGCTGTTCCTTGCAGCCTTACTTCAATAATGGCCCATCATTAACCACCCTCCAGTCTTCAGGCACCTCACCCGTTGTCACTGATCGGTCCATCTGACAAGGCCATCTCCACCCTTCTGTAACCTAAGGCTATCCTCCTCAGTATTTATCACCCAACCAATCTTCATATCATTCCTGAACCCAATGATTAACCATCCACCATTCAAACCTAAATCTTTTCTATCAGCCACATCAGCAAGACCCCAACAGTGAGACATGAACGGACAGAGATTTCTCATTGGGCCATCACTGTCTCCTTCCTGTCACTCAGCATTCTGCGCCAAATTCCTTGGATCTTGAGTTTTTATGTTCACTATCAGTTTCCGGTATGGATCCTGATAAAAGCCTCACTGACCTCCAAGCGACGACAGGAAAGTATTGCCCTTATTTACACACCTGGTCACCTCCTTAAACAGTGCAATCCTATTGGTCAGACCTGACCTCCCCTTAACAGAACCATTCTGACTGTTCTTCATGAATTCCAGTCTCTTTAAATGCTGATTAATTCTATCTCCCAAAATTGCTTCCAACAGACGTCCCACCCACGATATTAGCCTGAATGCCCTGGAGCTGCCTGGTATATCCCATGCTCCTTCTTGAATAACAGTACCACATGGTCAGTCTGCAGACAACTCTCCTGTGGCCAGAGAGGATTTGAAAATGTTTGCCAATGGACCTGCTACTTCCTCCATCACCTCATTCGTTAAACTGAGACACATTTCCGCTGTCTTTGGAGATTTATTGGGTTGTAAGAAGGCCAGACCACTCAGAACCATCTCTCTCTATATATATGTTTACTCATTTAATTGTGTCACAGAGCATCTCCACGATTTATTACCAACCCTGTCCCAGTGAGCACTGACAAAATGCATCCATTCACTACACCCTCTGGGTCCATGCACAAACTCTCTGTGTCTTCCACAGCCTACTCTTTCTCTCATTATCAATTCATCCTTAATGTCACTGTAAGGAACTTTCAGGTTTTTATTTCCCCTCTTAGCCCTCCTCTCTCCCAGACAATTACCCTGCGATACGATTTGGAGGAGTGTGGATGTCATTCTGGAAGTGGATTAGCATTGGGAAGCTCAGAAATAAGAAACACACGACTGTGCTGAGTGTGGGGCAATGGGATCCATTTGGGATTTGCACACGGAAGCTGAGGAATAAACCTCAGCCCTGCAGCATGAAAATATCCCTTTGAGCTGGCAGGTCAGTCACGTGAAACGAAACCTCCAACCCTGGGAAAAGAGGATATAACCTCTTCAAGTTCAAAAACCAAATGAAGACAGTCTGTTTGAACACAGTCTCTGGAATCTGGACACGGGAATCATTGCTGAGCAGGGTCTGTGGGAAGCAGAAGAAGAAATGTACTGAACAATTCCAGATATTCCTCGTAGACCACAAGACATGGGAGCAGAAATTAGGCCATTCAGCCCATCTGACAGTGTGGCACTCACTCAGTACTGACTCTCTTACAATGCAGGTATCCCCCAGCCTGATGCGCTGACAGTGCAGCACTCCCTCAGTATTGACCCTCTCACAGTGCAGCACGCCCTCAGTACTGACCCTCTGACTGTGCTGCACTCCATCCACAATGACCTTCTGACAATGCTGCACTCCCTCCACACTGACCCTCTGACAATGCTGCACTCCCTCCATACTGATCCTCTGACAATGGTGCAATCCCTCCATATTGACCCTCTGACAGTCCAGCCCTCCCTCAGTACTGACCCTCTGACAGTCCAGCCACTCTGACAGTCCAGCCCTCCCTCAGTACTGACCCTCTGACAGTCCAGCCCTCCCTCAGTACTGACCCTCTGACAGTCCAGCCCTCCCTCAGTACAGACCCTCTTACAGTGCTGCAATCCCTTAGTATTGACCCTCCGACAGTGCAGCTCTCCCACAGTTCAGACCCTCTGACAGTGCAGCAATTCATCAGTACTGAACCTCTGAGTGTAGCACTCTCTGGACTGTTCCTCTTACAGTGCAGCATTCCCTCAATACTGACCCTCTCACAGTGCAGCACTCCCTCAGTACTGACCCTCTGACAGTGCAGCACTCCCTCAGTACTGATTCTCTGACAATGCTGCGCTCGCTCCACACTTACTCTCTGAAAATGCTGCACTCCCTCCACAATGACACTCTGATAATGCTGCACTCCCTCCACACTGACCGTCTGACAATGCTGCACTCCCTCCACACTGATCCTCTGACAATGTTGCACTCCCTCCACACTGACCCCCTGACAATGCTGCACTCCCTCCACACAGACCCTCTGACAATGCTGCACTCCCCCCACACTGATCCTCTGACAATGCTGCACTCCCTCCACACTGACCCTCTGACAATGCTGCACTCCCTCCACAGTGATCCTCTAATAGTGATGCACTCCCTCAGTACTGACTCTCTGACAGTTTGGAAGTGACCCTGTACTGACCCTCCGACAGTGTGGCCCAATCTCAGGACAATATCTCAGACAGTGCATCGGTCCATCAGAATTGACACTCTGACAGTCCAGCAATCCCTCAGTACTGACCCTCCGACAGTGCAGCTCTCCCTCAGTACTGACCCTCTAACAGCGCAGCTCTCCCTCAGTACTGACCCTTCGACAGTGCAGCTCTCCCACAGTACAGATCATCTGACAGTGCAGCACTGCATCAGTACTGAACCTGAGTGTAGCACTCTCTCTGGACTGACCCTCTTACAGTGCAGCATTCCCTCAATACTGACCCTCTCACAGTGCAGCACTCCCTCGGTACTGACCCTCTGACAGTGCAGCACTCCCTCAGTACTGATTCTCTGACAATGCTGCGCTCCCTCCACACTGACCCTCTGACAGTGCAGCAGTCCCTCAATACTGACCCTCTCTCAGTGCAGAACTCCCTCAGTACTGACCCTCTGACAGTGCAGCTCTCCCAAGTTCAGACCCTCTGACAGTGCTGCACTCCCTCAGTACTGACCCTCTGACAATGCTGCACTCCCTCAGTACTGACCCTCTGACAGTGCTGCACTCCCTCAACACTGACCCTCTGACAGTGCAGCACTCCCTCAGTACTGACCCTCTGACAGTGCAGCTCTCTCACAGTACTGATCCTCTGACACTGCTGCACTCCCTCCACACTGACCCTCTAACAGTGCAGGACTGCCTCAGTACTGACCCTCTGAAACAATACTCCCTCAGAACTGACACACTGACCGTGTAGCGCTCCCTCAGTAATGACCCTTTGACAGTCCATCACCTTCTCAGTACTGACTCTGGCAATGCGGCAATTACTCAGTACTGACTGTCCGACACATAGTGTGGCGCTCCATCAGTACTGACCCCCTCACAGCGCGGTGATCCCTCAGTACTAACCACCTCAGAGTGTGGCGCTCTATCAGTAGTAACCCTCTCACAGTGCGACACTCTGACAGCATGGCCATCCATTAGCACTGACCCTCAGAGAGTGCGCACTTCATCATTACTGACTCTCTCACTGCATAACAATCCCCCGTCATGACTCTCTGACAATGCTGCACTACCTCAGTACTGATACACTGACAATGGTGCAATCCCTCCATATTGACCCTCTGACAGTGCTGCACTCCCTCCACACTGATCCTCTGTCAATGCTGCGCTCCCTTCACACTGACCCTCTGACAATGCTACACTCCCCCACACTGATCCTCTGACAATGCTGCACTCCCCCACACTGATCCTCTGACAATGCTGCACTCTCTCCACACTGACCCCCTGACAGTGCTGCACTCCCTCCACACTGACCCCCTGACAATGCTGCGCTCCCTCCATTCTGACCCTCTGATAATGCTGCATTCCCTCCACACTGAACCTCTGATAGTGATGCACTCCCTCAGTACTGACCCTCTGACAGTGCAGCACTCCCTCAGTACTGACTCTGACAGTGCAGCTCTACTTCCGTACTGACCCTCTGACAGTGCAGCACTCCCTCAGTACTGACCCTTTGACAGTGCTGCACCCCCTCAGTACTGACCCTCTGACAGAACAGCACTCCCTCAGTGTTGACCCTCCGACTGTGCAGCACTCCCTCAGCACTGACCCTCCGACAGTGCAGCACTCCCTCAGTGCTGACCCTCCGACAGTGCAGGACTCCCTCAGCACTGACCCTCTTTTTTCTATTTCATAGAGTCTTGTGGAAATGTGGAGACATAGGGTTTGCAGATTCTGCGGAAGTATGAGCGAGACACACAGTCCAAGCCCTGTCTGAAACTCTCTGTAATAGACTATTCAGAGGCACAGAGTCACAGAGATACACAGCTTGGAAACAGTCCTTCCTGTCCAACGCGACCATACCAAACAGATATTCTCATCTCATTTCATTCCATTTGCTAGCACTTGGCTGATATCCCTCTAAACCCTTCCTATTCACATAATCATCCTGATGGCTTTTAAATGTCACAATTGTACCAGCCCCCATCACTTCCTCTGGCAGCTACCTGCATGCCCTTGAATAAGTGATCAAACATTCATACTGTCGATACAAACTCCAATAAACACCAACCTACGAAAGGCTATCATTGTCATCTTCAACACACCCTTTGCTTCATCGTTGTGCTGATTTCAGCACAGGTACAGAAACAGTCTTAGTGACCATCCACCGTCACCCTGTAATAAACTTATTTTCAAATGGGGCTTGCATGTGATTCCCACCCCCTCTAATAGTTACCTGGAAGGTGGGGGTGAGCTGTACTCTCCTGCTGCAGTCCTTGGGTGTCCCACAGTGATGTTAGGGAGGGAGCTCCAGGACTTTGACCTGAACCATGTAAAGAGCTCTCTTACTGGAGTACCTTTTTAAAGTTGGGAAGTTAGTATAGACCAGGAGGACCCGAGAGCTGCTGTCCTGTCAGAGAGAGAGGCCTGGTGGGTCACACACCTCAGGCGAGGGGCCAGGTTGAGAATCTGGGGGCTTCATGGTAATTTCAGACATGATAGAGATTGAGCCAACAGTGTTGGCATCACAAACCAGTTAGCTGAGATAACTGACCCCACTTTGTAGCAGGGGGGATTCAATCCCTTGAACAGAGCAAGCTTGAGAATTCAACACTAAAACCAATCTGTACGGACCCGCTAGAGACCTGAAACATCAATACAGAGATTGCTGAAGAAGCTAAGCATGTCCGGCAGCATCTCTGATGGGAGAGGGAGAAAGAGACAGAGACAGAGTTTACCTTTCAATCCAGTGATTTCTGCGGGAAACTCCTTCAGAACAGGCCGTTTTGAGGAAGGGTCCCTTGAAATGTGAATTGTTCCTCTCTCTCCTCACCGTTGTTACTGAATATCCCCAGCCATCTGTTTGCTTGAGAATTTGATCTGACCTGATCCAAGCGTCACTGAGTCATTCAGTCTGTGTTCAATGCCCTGAGGCTGCTTCTGCTGAAAGTTAACAAACAGGTTTACGAGGTGTTCTGGGGATAAACATACTGGGGGATGGTTTCTAAGGTATTGAGGGAGCACTATCTGTCAGTACAGGGTGCAGATGGTCGAAAGGTACAGATACACTTCATAAATCATAGGACAGTACAGCACAGAACAGGCCCTTCAGCCCACGATGTTGTGCCGAACATTGTTCCTTATGGAAGGTAATCTTAATGTACAAACCCTCAAATGTCTGTGATCATATGCATATCCAGCAGTCTCTTAAATATCCCCAATGACCTCGCTTCCACAACTGCTGCTGGCAACGCATTCCATGCTCTCACAACTCTCTGTGTAAAGAACCCGCCTCTGACATCCCCTCTATACTTTCCGCCAAACAGCTTAAAATTACGACCCCTCGTGTTAACAATTTCTGCCCTGGGAAAAAGTCTCTGTGTGGGTGGTAGTGAGGGTCAGGCTGGGGGCGGTGAGAGGACAGCAGTGAGGGTCAGGCTGGGAGCGGTGTGTGGGTGATAGTGAGGGTCAGGTTGGGTGCGGTGTGTGGGTGGTAGTGAGGGTCAGGCTCGGGACGGTGTGTGGGTGGTAGTGAGGGGCAGGCTGGGGGCGGTGTGTGGGTGGCAGTGAGGGTCAGGCTGGGGGCGGTGTGTGGGTGGCAGTGAGGGTCAGGCTGGGGGCGGTGTGTGGGTGGCAGTGAGGGTCAGGCTGGGTGCTGTGTGTGGGTGGTAGTGAGGGTCAGGCTGGGTGCGGTGTGTGGGTGGTAGTGAGGGTCAGGCTGGGTGCGGTGTGTGGGTGGTAGTGAGGGTCAGGCTGTGGACGGTGTGTGGGCGGTAGTGAGGGTCAGGCTGGGAGCGGTGTGTGGCTGGTAGTGAGGGTCAGGCTGGGTGCGGTGTGTGGGTGGTAGTGAGGGTCAGGCTGGGTGCGGTGTGTGGGTGGGAGTGAGGGTCAGGCTGGGGGCGGTGTGTGGGTGGGAGTGAGGGTCAGGCTGGGGGTGGTGTGTGGGTGGTAGTGAGGGTCAGGCTGGGTGCGGTGTGTGGGTGGGAGTGAGGATCAGGCTGGGTGCGGTGTGTGGGTGGTAGTGAGGGTCAGGCTGGGTGCGGTGTGTGGGTGGTAGTGAGGGTCAGGCTCGGGACGGTGAGTGGGTGGTAGTGAGGGTCAGGCTGGGTGCAGTGAGTGGATGGCAGTGAGGGTCAGACTGGGTGCAGTGAGTGGGTGGCAGTGAGGGTCAGGCTGGGTGCGGTGTGTGGGTGGCAGTGAGTGTCAGGCTGGGGGCGTTGTGTGGGCGGTAGTGAGGTCAGGCTGGGGGCGGTGTGTGGGTGGCAGTGTGGGTCAGGCTGGGTGCGGTGTGTGGGTGGCGGTGAGGGTCAGGCTGGGTGCGGTGAGTGGCTGGTAGTGAGGGTCAGGCTGGGTGCGGTGCGTGGGTGGTAGTGAGGGTCAGGCTGGGTGCGGTGTGTGGGTGGTAGTGAGGGTCAGGCTGGGTGCGGTGTGTCGGTGGTAGTGAGGGTCAGGCTGGGGACGGTGTGTGGGCGGTAGTGAGGGTCAGGCTGGGGGCGGTGTGTTGGTGGTAGTGAGGGTCAGGCTGGGGGTGGTGAGTGGACAGCAGTGAGGGTCAGGCTGGGGGAGGTGTGAGGGTGGTAGTGAGGGTCAGGCTGGGGGCGGTGTGTGGTTGGCAGTGAGGGTCAGGCTGGGTGCGGTGTGTGGGTGGTACTGAGGGTCAGGCTGGGTGCGGTGTGTGGGTGGTAGTGAGGGTCAGGCTGGGTGCGGTGTGTGGGTGGTAGTGAGGGTAAGGCTGGGGGAGGTGTGTGGATGGTAGTGAGGGTCAGGCTGGATGCGGTGTGCGGATGGCAGTGAGGGTCAGGCTGGGGGCGGTGTGTGCGAGGTAGTGTGGGTCAGGCTGGGGGCAGTGTGTGGATGGTAGTGAGAGTCAGGCTGGGTGCGGTGAGTGGACGGCAGTGAGGGTCAGGCTGGGGGTGTTGTGTGGGTGGTAGTGAGGGTCAGGCTGGGTGCGGTGTGAGGGTGGTAGTGAGGTTCAGGCTGGGGGCGGTGTTAGGGTGGTAGTGAGGTTCAGTCTGGGTGTGATGTGTGGGTGGTAGTGAGGGTTAGGCTGGGTGCGGTGAGTGGATGGTAGTCAGTGTCAGGCTGGGGGCGGTGAGTGGGTTGTAGTGAGGGTCAGGCTGGCTGCGGTGTGTGGGTGGTAGTGGGTGTCAGGCTGGGTGCGGTGTTTGGCTGGTAGTTTGGGTCAGGCTGGATGCGGTGTGTGGGCGGCAGTGAGGGTCAGGCTGGGTGCGGTGTGTGGGCGGCAGTGAGGGTCAGGCTGGGGGCCGTGTGTGGGAGGTAGTGGGGGTCAGGCTGCAGGCGGTGAGTGGGTGGTAGTGGGGGTAAGGCTGGGTGTGGTGTGAGGGTGGTAGTGAGGATCAGGCTGGGTGCGGTGTGTGGGTGGTAGTGAGGGTCAGGCTGGGTGCGGTGTGTGGGTGGTAGTGAGGGTCAGGCTGGGTGTGGTGTGTGGATGGCAGTGAGGGTCAGGCTGGGGGCGGTGTGTGGCTGGTTGTGAGGGTCAGGCTGGGGGCGGTGTGTGGCTGGTTGTGAGTGTCAGGCTGGGTGCGGTGTGTGGACGGCAGTGAGGGTCAGGCTGTTGGCGGTGTGTGGGTGGTAGTGAGGGTCAGGCTGGGTGCGGTGAGTGGGTGGTAGTGAGGTTCAGGCTGGGTGCAGTGTGTGGGCGGCAGTGAGGGTCAGGCTGGGGGCGGTGCATGGGTGGCGTTGAGGGTCAGGCTGTCGGCGGTATGTTATTGCTGGTGAGGATCAGGCTGTGGGCGTTTAGTGGGTGGTAGTGAGGGTCAGGCTGGGTGCGTTGCGTGTGTGGTAGTGAGGGTCAGGCTGGGTGCGGTGAGTTGGTGGTAGTGAAGGTCAGGCTGGGTGCGGTGAATGGGTGGCAGTGAGGGTCAGGCTGGGGGCAGTGAGTGGGTGGTAGTGAGGGTAAGGCTGGGGGCGGGGTGTGGGAGGCAGTCAGAGTCAGGTGGGTGCGGTGAGTGGACGGCAATGAGGGTCAGGCTGGGTGAGGTGAGTGGGTGGTAGTGAGGGTCAGGCTGGGTGCGCTGAGTGGACGGCAGTGAGGGTCAGGCTGGGTGCGGTGTGTGGGTGGTCGTGAGGGTCAGGCTGGGGGCAGTGGGTGGATGGTGGTGAGGTCAGGTTGGGGGCAGTGAGTGGGTGGTAGTGAGGGTCAGGCTGGGGACGGTGTGTGGATGGTGGTGAGGGTCAGGCTGTGTGCAGTGTGTGGGTGGTCGTGAGGGTCAGGCTGGGGACGGTGTGTGGGTGGTAGTGAGGGTCAGGCTGGGTGCGGTGTGCAGATGGCAGTGAGGGTCAGGCTGGGGGCGGTGTGTGGATGGCAGTGAGGGTCAGGCTGGGGGCGGTGTGTGGGTGGTCGTGAGGGTCAGGCTGGGGGCGGTGTGTGGCTGCTAGTGTGGATCAGGCTGGGTGCGGTGGGTGGGTGGCGGTGCGGGTCAGGCTGGGGGCGGTGTGTGGATGGCAGTGAGGGTCAGGCTGGGTGCGGTGTGTGGGTGGTAGTGAGGGTCAGGCTGGCTGCGGTGTGTGGGTGTTAGTGAGGGTCAGGCTGGGTGCGGTGTGTGGGTGGTAGTGAGGGTCAGGCTGGGGGCGGTGAGTGGGTGGTAGTGAGGGTCAGGCTGGGTGCGGTGAGTGGACGGCACTGAGGGTCAGGCTGGGTGCGGTGTGTGGGTGGTAGTGAGGGTCAGGCTGGGGGCGGTGTCTGGGTGGTAGTGAGGGTCAGGCTGGGGGCGGTGTGTGGGAGGCAGTGAGGTTCCGGATGGGTGAGGTGAGTGGGTGGTAGTGAGAGTCAGGCTGGGGACGGTGTCTGGGTGGTAGTGAGGGTCAGGCTGGGGGCGGTGTGTGGATGGCAGTGAGGGTCAGGCTGGGGGCGGTGTGTGGGTGGTTGTGAGGGTCAGGCTGGGTGCGGTGTGTGGGTGGTAGTGAGGGTCAGGCTGGGTGCGGTGTGTGGATGGCAGTGAGGGTCAGGCTGGGTGCGGTGTGTGGGTGTCAGTGAGGGTCAGGCTTGGGGTGGTGTGTGTGTGGTAGTGAGGGTCAGGCTGGGTGCGGTGTGTCGGTGGTAGTGAGGGCCAGGCTGGGTGCGGTGTGTGGGTGGTACTGAGGGCCAGGCTGAGTGCGATGTGTGGATGGTAGTGAGGGTCAGGCTGGGTGCGGTGTGTGGGTGGTAATGAGGGTCAGGCTGGGTGCGGTGTGTGGATGGTAGTGAGGGTCAGGCTGGGTGCGATGTGTGGGTGGTAGTGAGGGTCAGGCTGGGTGCGGTGTGTGGCTGGCAGTGAGGGTCAGGCTGGGTGCGGTGTGTGGATGGCAGTGAGGGTCTGGCTGGGTGCGGTGTGTGGATGGGAGTGAGGGTCAGGCTGGGTGCGGTGTGTGGATGGTAGTGAGGGTCAGGCTGGGTGCGGTGAGTGGACGGCAGTGAGGGTCAGGCTGGGTGAGGTGAGTGGGTGGTAGTGTGGGTCAGGCTTGGTGCGGTGAGTGGACGGCAGTGAGGGTCAGGCTGGGTGCGGTGTGTGGGTGGTACTGAGGGTCAGGCTGGGGGCAGTGGGTGGATGGTGGTGAGGGTCAGGCTGGGGACGGTGTGTGGATGGCAGTGAGGGTCTGGCTGGGTGCGGTGTGTGGATGGGAGTGAGGGTCAGGCTGGGTGCGGTGTGTGGATGGTAGTGAGGGTCAGGCTGGGTGCGGTGAGTGGACGGCAGTGAGGGTCAGGCTGAGTGAGGTGAGTGGGTGGTAGTGAGGGTCAGGCTTGGTGCGGTGAGTGGACGGCAGTGAGGGTCAGGCTGGGTGCGGTGTGTGGGTGGTACTGAGGGTCAGGCTGGGGGCAGTGGGTGGATGGTGGTGAGCGTCAGGCAGGGGACGGTGTGTGGATGGCAGTGAGGGTCAGGCTGGGTGAGGTGAGTGGGTGGTAGTAAGGGTCAGGCTTGGTGCGGTGAGTGGACGGCAGTGAGTATCAGGCTGGGTGCGGTGTATGGGTGGTAGTGAGGGTCAGGCTGGGGGCAGTGGGTGGATGGTGGTGAGGGTCAGGCTGGGGACGGTATGTGGATAGCGGTGACGTCAGGCTGGGGGCATTGTGTGGGTGGTAGTGAGGGTCAGGCTGGGTGTGTTGCGTGTGTGGTAGTGAGGGTCAGGCTGGGTGCGTTGTGTGGGTAGTAGTGAGGTTCAGGTTGGGTGCGGCGAGTTGGTGGTAGTGAGGGTCAGGCTGGGTGCGGTGAGTGGGTGGCAGTGAGTGTCAGGCTGTGGGCAGTGAGTGGGTGGTAGTGAGGGTCAGGCTGGGTGCGGTTTGTGGGTGGTAGTGAGGGTCAGGCTGGGGGTGGTGTGTGGGAGGCAGTGAGGGTCAGGTGGGTGCGGTGTGTGGGTGGCAGTGAGGGTCAGGCTGGGTGAGGTGAGTGGGTGGTAGTGAGGGTCAGGCTGGGTGCGGTGAGTGGACGGCAGTGAGGTTCAGGCTGGGTGCGGTGAGTGGGTGGTAGTGAGGGTCAGGCTGGGTGCGGTGAGTGGACGGCAGTGAGGGTCAGTCTGGGTGCGGTGTGTGGGTGGTAGTGAGGGTCAGGCTGGGGGCAGTGGGTGGATGGTGGTGAGGGTCAGGCTGGGGACGGTATGTGGGTGGAGCTGATTGTCAGGCTGGGTGCGGTGTGTGGGTGTTAGTGAGGGTCAGGCTGGGTGCGGTGTGTGGGTGATAGTAAGGGTCAGGCTGGGTGCGGTGTGTGGGTGGTAGTGAGGGTCAGGCTGGATGCGGTGTGTGGGCGGCAGTGAGGGTCAGGCTGGGTGCGGTGTGTGGGCGGCAGTGAGGGTCAGGCTGGGGGCCGTGTGTGGGAGGTAGTGGGGGTCAGGCTGCAGGCGGTGAGTGGGTGGTAGTGGGGGTAAGGCTGGGTGTGGTGTGAGGGTGGTAGTGAGGATCAGGCTGGGTGCGGTGTGTGGGTGGTAGTGAGGGTCAGGCTGGGTGCGGTGTGTGGGTGGTAGTGAGGGTCAGGCTGGGTGTGGTGTGTGGATGGCAGTGAGGGTCAGGCTGGGGGCGGTGTGTGGCTGGTTGTGAGGGTCAGGCTGGGGGCGGTGTGTGGCTGGTTGTGAGTGTCAGGCTGGGTGCGGTGTGTGGACGGCAGTGAGGGTCAGGCTGTTGGCGGTGTGTGGGTGGTAGTGAGGGTCAGGCTGGGTGCGGTGAGTGGGTGGTAGTGAGGTTCAGGCTGGGTGCAGTGTGTGGGCGGCAGTGAGGGTCAGGCTGGGGGCGGTGCATGGGTGGCGTTGAGGGTCAGGCTGTCGGCGGTATGTTATTGCTGGTGAGGATCAGGCTGTGGGCGTTTAGTGGGTGGTAGTGAGGGTCAGGCTGGGTGCGGTGCGTGTGTGGTAGTGAGGGTCAGGCTGGGTGCGGTGAGTTGGTGGTAGTGAGGGTCAGGCTGGGTGCGGTGAATGGGTGGCAGTGAGGGTCAGGCTGGGGGCAGTGAGTGGGTGGTAGTGAGGGTAAGGCTGGGGGCGGGGTGTGGGAGGCAGTCAGAGTCAGGTGGGTGCGGTGAGTGGACGGCAATGAGGGTCAGGCTGGGTGAGGTGAGTGGGTGGTAGTGAGGGTCAGGCTGGGTGCGCTGAGTGGACGGCAGTGAGGGTCAGGCTGGGTGCGGTGTGTGGGTGGTCGTGAGGGTCAGGCTGGGGGCAGTGGGTGGATGGTGGTGAGGTCAGGTTGGGTGCAGTGAGTGGGTGGTAGTGAGGGTCAGGCTGGGGACGGTGTGTGGATGGTGGTGAGGGTCAGGCTGTGTGCAGTGTGTGGGTGGTCGTGAGGGTCAGGCTGGGGACGGTGTGTGGGTGGTAGTGAGGGTCAGGCTGGGTGCGGTGTGCAGATGGCAGTGAGGGTCAGGCTGGGGGCGGTGTGTGGATGGCAGTGAGGGTCAGGCTGGGGGCGGTGTGTGGGTGGTCGTGAGGGTCAGGCTGGGGGCGGTGTGTGGCTGCTAGTGTGGATCAGGCTGGGTGCGGTGGGTGGGTGGCGGTGCGGGTCAGGCTGGGGGCGGTGTGTGGATGGCAGTGAGGGTCAGGCTGGGTGCGGTGTGTGGGTGGTAGTGAGGGTCAGGCTGGCTGCGGTGTGTGGGTGTTAGTGAGGGTCAGGCTGGGTGCGGTGTGTGGGTGGTAGTGAGGGTCAGGCTGGGGGCGGTGAGTGGGTGGTAGTGAGGGTCAGGCTGGGTGCGGTGAGTGGACGGCACTGAGGGTCAGGCTGGGTGCGGTGTGTGGGTGGTAGTGAGGGTCAGGCTGGGGGCGGTGTCTGGGTGGTAGTGAGGGTCAGGCTGGGGGCGGTGTGTGGGAGGCAGTGAGGTTCCGGCTGGCTGAGGTGAGTGGGTGGTAGTGAGAGTCAGGCTGGGGACGGTGTCTGGGTGGTAGTGAGGGTCAGGCTGGGGGCGGTGTGTGGATGGCAGTGAGGGTCAGGCTGGGGGCGGTGTGTGGGTGGTTGTGAGGGTCAGGCTGGGTGCGGTGTGTGGGTGGTAGTGAGGGTCAGGCTGGGTGCGGTGTGTGGATGGCAGTGAGGGTCAGGCTGGGTGCGGTGTGTGGGTGTCAGTGAGGGTCAGGCTTGGGGTGGTGTGTGTGTGGTAGTGAGGGTCAGGCTGGGTGCGGTGTGTGGGTGGTAGTGAGGGCCAGGCTGGGTGCGGTGTGTGGGTGGTACTGAGGGCCAGGCTGAGTGCGATGTGTGGATGGTAGTGAGGGTCAGGCTGGGTGCGGTGTGTGGGTGGTAATGAGGGTCAGGCTGGGTGCGGTGTGTGGATGGTAGTGAGGGTCAGGCTGGGTGCGATGTGTGGGTGGTAGTGAGGGTCAGGCTGGGTGCGGTGTGTGGCTGGCAGTGAGGGTCAGGCTGGGTGCGGTGTGTGGATGGCAGTGAGGGTCTGGCTGGGTGCGGTGTGTGGATGGGAGTGAGGGTCAGGCTGGGTGCGGTGTGTGGATGGTAGTGAGGGTCAGGCTGGGTGCGGTGAGTGGACGGCAGTGAGGGTCAGGCTGGGTGAGGTGAGTGGGTGGTAGTGTGGGTCAGGCTTGGTGCGGTGAGTGGACGGCAGTGAGGGTCAGGCTGGGTGCGGTGTGTGGGTGGTACTGAGGGTCAGGCTGGGGGCAGTGGGTGGATGGTGGTGAGGGTCAGGCTGGGGACGGTGTGTGGATGGCAGTGAGGGTCTGGCTGGGTGCGGTGTGTGGATGGCAGTGAGGGTCAGGCTGGGTGCGGTGTGTGGATGGTAGTGAGGGTCAGGCTGGGTGCGGTGAGTGGACGGCAGTGAGGGTCAGGCTGGGTGAGGTGAGTGGGTGGTAGTGAGGGTCAGGCTTGGTGCGGTGAGTGGACGGCAGTGAGGGTCAGGCTGGGTGCGGTGTGTGGGTGGTACTGAGGGTCAGGCTGGGGGCAGTGGGTGGATGGTGGTGAGCGTCAGGCAGGGGACGGTGTGTGGATGGCAGTGAGGGTCAGGCTGGGTGAGGTGAGTGGGTGGTAGTAAGGGTCAGGCTTGGTGCGGTGAGTGGACGGCAGTGAGTATCAGGCTGGGTGCGGTGTATGGGTGGTAGTGAGGGTCAGGCTGGGGGCAGTGGGTGGATGGTGGTGAGGGTCAGGCTGGGGACGGTATGTGGATAGCGGTGACGTCAGGCTGGGGGCATTGTGTGGGTGGTAGTGAGGGTCAGGCTGGGTGTGTTGCGTGTGTGGTAGTGAGGGTCAGGCTGGGTGCGTTGTGTGGGTAGTAGTGAGGTTCAGGTTGGGTGCGGCGAGTTGGTGGTAGTGAGGGTCAGGCTGGGTGCGGTGAGTGGGTGGCAGTGAGTGTCAGGCTGTGGGCAGTGAGTGGGTGGTAGTGAGGGTCAGGCTGGGTGCGGTTTGTGGGTGGTAGTGAGGGTCAGGCTGGGGGTGGTGTGTGGGAGGCAGTGAGGGTCAGGCTGGGTGCGGTGTGTGGGTGGCAGTGAGGGTCAGGCTGGGTGAGGTGAGTGGGTGGTAGTGAGGGTCAGGCTGGGTGCGGTGAGTGGACGGCAGTGAGGTTCAGGCTGGGTGAGGTGAGTGGGTGGTAGTGAGGGTCAGGCTGGGTGCGGTGAGTGGACGGCAGTGAGGGTCAGTCTGGGTGCGGTGTGTGGGTGGTAGTGAGGGTCAGGCTGGGGGCAGTGGGTGGATGGTGGTGAGGGTCAGGCTGGGGACGGTATGTGGGTGGAGCTGATTGTCAGGCTGGGTGCGGTGTGTGGGTGTTAGTGAGGGTCAGGCTGGGTGCGGTGTGTGGGTGATAGTAAGGGTCAGGCTGGGTGCGGTGTGTGGGTGGTAGTGAGGGTCAGGCTGGGTGCGGTGAGTGGACGGCAGTGAGGGTCAGGCTGGGTGAGGTGAGTGAGTGGTAGTGAGGGTCAGGCTGGGTGCGATGTGTGGGTGGTCGTGAGGGTCAGGCTGGGGGCGGTGTGTGGATGGCAGTGAGGGTCAGGCTGGGGGTGGTGCGTGGGTGGGAGTGAGGGTCAGGCTGGTGCGGTGTGTGGGTGGTAGTGAGGGTCAGGCTGGGTGCGGTGAGTGGACGGCAGTGAGGGTCAGGCTGGGTGCGGTGAGTTGGGGGTAGTGAGGGTCAGGCTGGGTGCGGTGAGTGGACGGCAGTGAGGGTCAGGCTGGGTGAGGTGAGTGGGTGGTAGTGAGGGTCAGGCTGGGTGCGGTGAGTGGACGGCAGTGAGGGTCAGGCTGGGTGAGGTATGTGGGTGGTAGTGAGGGTCAGGCTGGGGGCAGTGGGTGGATGGTGGTGAGGGTCAGGCTGGGGGCGGTGTGTGGGTGGTCGTGAGGGTCAGGCTGGGGACGGTGTCTGGGTGGTAGTGAGTGTCAGGCTGGGTGCGGTGTGTGGCTGGTAGTGAGGGTCAGGCTGGAGGCGGTGTGTGGATGGCAGTGATGGTCAGGCTGGGGACGGTGTCTGGGTGGTAGTGAGTGTCAGGCTGGGTGCGGTGTGTGGATGGTAGTGAGGGTCAGGCTGGAGGCGGTGTGTGGATGGCAGTGAGGGTCAGGCTGGTGGCTGTGTGTGGGTGGTAGTGAGGGTCAGGCTGGGGACGGTGTCTGGGTGGTAGTGAGGGTCAGGCTGCGGGCGGTGTGTGGATGGCAGTGAGGGTCAGGCTTGGGGCGGTGTGTGGGTGGTCGTGAGGGTCAGGCTGGGGGCGGTGTGTGGCTGGTAGTGAGGGTCAGGCTGGGGGCGGTGTGTGGATGGCAGTGAGGGTCAGGCTGGTGGCAGTTTGTGGGTGGTAGTGAGGGTCAGGCTGGGTGCAGTGTGTGGACGGCAGTGAGAGTCAGGCTGTGGGCGGTGTGTGGGTGGTAGTGAGGGTCTGGCTGGAGGCGGTGTGTGGATGGCAGTGTGGGTCAGGCTGGGGGCGGTGTGTGGGTGGTAGTGTGGGTCAGGCTGGGTCCGGTGTGTGGGTGGTAGTGAGGGTCAGGCTGGTTGCGGTGTGTGGGTGGCAGTGAGGGTCAGGCTGGGTGCAGTGTGTGGCTGGTTGTGAGTGTCAGGCTGGGGGCGGTGTGTGGCTGGTTGTGAGGGTCAGGCTCGTTGTGAGGTTCAGGCTGGGGGCGGTGTGTGGGTGGCAGTGAGGGTCAGGCTGTGGGCGGTGTGTGGGTGGTAGTGAGGGTCAGGCTGGGGGCGGTGTGTGGGTGGTAGTGAGGGTCAGGCCGGATGCGGTGTGTGGGTGGAAGTGAGTGTCAGGCTGGGGGCGGTGTGTGGCTGGTTGTGAGGGTCAGGCTCGTTGTGAGGTTCAGGCTGGGGGCGGTGTGTGGGTGGCGTTGAGGGTCAGGCTGTCGGCGGTATGTTATTGCTGGTGAGGATCAGGCTGGGGGCGTTGTGTGGGTGGTAGTGAGGGTCAGGCTGGGTGCGTTGCATGTGTTGTAGTGAGGGTCAGGCTGGGTGCGTTGTGTGGGTGACAGTGAGGGTCAGGCTGGGTGCGGTGAGTTGGTGGTAGTGAGGGTCAGGCTGGGTGCGGTGTGTGCGTGGCAGTGAGCGTCAGGCTGGGGGCAGTGAGTGGTTGGTAGTGAGGTTCAGGCTGGGTGTGGTTTGTGGATGGTAGTGAGGGTCAGGCTGGGGGCGGTGTGTGGGAGGCAGTCAGAGTCAGGTGGGTGCGGTGTGTGGGTGGCAGTGAAGGTCAGGCTGGGTGAGGTGAGTGGGTGGTAGTGAGGATCAGGCTGGGGGCGGTGTGTGGCTGGTTGTGCGGGTCAGGCTGGTTGTGTGGGTCAGCTTGGGTGCGGTGTGTGGATGGCAGTGAGGGTCAGGCTGGGGGCGGTGTGTGGGCGGCAGTCAGAGTCAGGTGGGTGCTGTGTGTGGGTGGTAGTGAGGGTCAGGCTGGGGGCAGTGGGTGGATGGTGGTGAGGGTCAGGCTGGGGACGGTATGTGGGTGGTGCTGAGTGTCAGGCTGGGTGCGGTGTGTGGGTGTTAGTGAGGGTCAGGCTGGGTGCGGTGTGTGGGTGATAGTGAGGGTCAGGCTGGGTGCGGTGTGTGGGTGGTAGTGAGGGTCAGGCTGGGTGCGGTGAGTGGACGGCAGTGAGGTTCAGGCTGGGTGAGGTGAGTGAGTGGTAGTGAGGGTCAGGCTGGGTGCGATGTGTGGGTGGTCGTGAGGGTCAGGCTGGGGGCGGTGTGTGGATGGCAGTGAGGGTCAGGCTGGGGGTGGTGCGTGGGTGGGAGTGAGGGTCAGGCTGGTGCGGTTTGTGGGTGGTAGTGAGGGTCAGGCTGGGTGCGGTGAGTGGACGGCAGTGAGGGTCAGGCTGGGTGAGGTGAGTTGGGGGTCGTGAGGGTCAGGCTGGGTGAGGTATGTGGGTGGTAGTGAGGGTCAGGCTGGGGGCAGTGGGTGGATGGTGGTGAGGGTCAGGCTGGGGGCGGTGTGTGGGTGGTCGTGAGGGTCAGGCTGGGGACGGTGTCTGGGTGGTAGTGAGTGTCAGGCTGGGTGCGGTGTGTGGCTGGTAGTGAGGGTCAGGCTGGAGGCGGTGTGTGGATGGCAGTGAGGGTCAGGCTGGGGACGGTGTCTGGGTGGTAGTGAGTGTCAGGCTGGGTGCGGTGTGTGGATGGTAGTGAGGGTCAGGCTGGAGGCGGTGTGTGGATGGCAGTGAGGGTCAGGCTGGTGGCTGTGTGTGGGTGGTAGTGAGGGTCAGGCTGGGGACGGTGTCTGGGTGGTAGTGAGGGTCAGGCTGCGGGCGGTGTGTGGATGGCAGTGAGGGTCAGGCTGGTGGCAGTTTGTGGGTGGTAGTGAGGGTCAGGCTGGGTGCAGTGTGTGGACGGCAGTGAGGGTCAGGCTGTGGGCGGTGTGTGGGTGGTAGTGAGGGTCTGGCTGGAGGCGGTGTGTGGATGGCAGTGTGGGTCAGGCTGGGGGCGGTGTGTGGGTGGTAGTGAGGGTCAGGCTGGGTCCGGTGTGTGGGTGGTAGTGAGGGTCAGGCTGGATGCGGTGTGTGGGTGGCAGTGAGGGTCAGGCTGGGTGCAGTGTGTGGCTGGTTGTGAGTGTCAGGCTGGGGGCGGTGTGTGGCTGGTTGTGAGGGTCAGGCTCGTTGTGAGGTTCAGGCTGGGGGCGGTGTGTGGGTGGCAGTGAGGGTCAGGCTGTGGGCGGTGTGTGGGTGGTAGTGAGGGTCTGGCTGGGGGCGGTGTGTGGATGGCAGTGTGGGTCAGGCTGGGGGCGGTGTGTGGGTGGTAGTGAGGGTCAGGCTGGGTCCGGTGTGTGGGTGGTAGTGAGGGTCAGGCTTTATGCGGTGTGTGGGTGGAAGTGAGGGTCAGGCTGGGTGCAGTGTGTGGCTGGTTGTGAGTGTCAGGCTGGGGGCGGTGTGTGGCTGGTTGTGAGGGTCAGGCTCGTTGTGATGTTCAGGCTGGGGGCGGTGTGTGGGTGGCGTTGAGGGTCAGGCTGTCGGCGGTATGTTATTGCTGGTGAGGATCAGGCTGGGGGCGTTGTGTGGGTGGTAGTGAGGGTCAGGCTGGGTCCGTTGCATGTGTTGTAGTGAGGGTCAGGCTGGGTGCGTTGTGTGGGTGACAGTGAGGGTCAGGCTGGGTGCGGTGAGTTGGTGGTAGTGAGGGTCAGGCTGGGTGCGTTGTGTGCGTGGCAGTGAGCGTCAGGCTGGGGGCAGTGAGTGGTTGGTAGTGAGGTTCAGGCTGGGTGCGGTTTGTGGATGGTAGTGAGGGTCAGGCTGGGGGCGGTGTGTGGGAGGCAGTCAGAGTCAGGTGGGTGCGGTGTGTGGGTGGCAGTGAAGGTCAGGCTGGGTGAGGTGAGTGGGTGGTAGTGAGGGTCAGGCTGGGGGCGGTGTGTGGCTGGTTGTGCGGGTCAGGCTGGTTGTGTGGGTCAGCTTGGGTGCGGTGTGTGGGTGTTAGTGTAGGGTCAGGCTGGGTACGGTGTGTGGGTGGTAGTGAGGGTCAGGCTGGGTGAGGTGAGTGGGTGGTAGTGAGGGTCAGGCTGGGTGCGGTGTGTGGGTGGTCGTGAGGGTCAGGCTGGGGGCGGTGTGTGGATGGCAGTGAGGGTCAGGCTGGGGGCGGTGCGTGGGTGGGAGTGAGGGTCAGGCTGGTGCGGTGTGTGGGTGGTAGTGAGGGTCAGGCTGGGTGCGGTGAGTGGACGGCAGTGAGGGTCAGGCTGGGTGAGGTGAGTGGGTGGTAGTGAGGGTCAGGCTGGGTGCGGTGAGTGGACGGCAGTGAGGGTCAGGCTGGGTGAGGTGAGTGGGTGGTAGTGAGGGTCAGGCTGGGTGCGGTGAGTAGATGGCAGTGAGGGTCAGGCTGGGTGCGGTGTGTGTGTGGTCGTGAGGGTCAGGCTGGGGCAGTGGTTGGATGGTGGTGAGGGTCAGGCTGGGGGCGGTGTGTGGGTGGTCGTGAGGGTCAGGCTGGGGGCGGTGTCTGGATGGTATTGAGGGTCAGGCTGGGGGCGGTGTGTGGGTGGTCGTGAGGTTCAGGCTGGGTACGGTGTCTGGGTGGTAGTGAGTGTCAGGCTGGGTGCGGTGTGTGGCTGGTAGTGAGGATCAGGCTGGGGGCGGTGTGTGGATGGCAGTGAGGGTCAGGCTGGTGGCTGTGTGTGGGTGGTAGTGAGGGTCAGGCTGGGGACGGTGTCTGGGTGGTAATGAGGGTCAGGCTGGGGGCGGTGTGTGGATGGCAGTGAGGGTCAGGCTGGGGGCGGTGTGTGGGTGGTCGTGAGGGTCAGGCTGGGGGCGGTGTGTGGCTGGTAGTGAGGGTCAGGCTGGGGGCGGTGTGTGGATGGCAGTGAGGGTCAGGCTGGTGGCAGTGTGTGGGTGGTAGTGAGGGTCAGGCTGGGTGCAGTGTGTGGACGTCAGTGAGGGTCAGGCTGTGGGCGGTGTGTGGATGGCAGTGAGGGTCAGGCTGGGGGCAGTGTGTGGGTGGTAGTGAGGGTCAGGCTGGGTGCGGTGTGTGGGTGGTAGTGAGGGTCAGGCTGGATGCGGTGTGTGGCTGGTTGTGAGTGTCAGGCTGGGGGCGGTGTGTGGCTGGTTGTGAGGGTCAGGCTGGTTGTGAGGTTCAGGCTGGGGGCGGTGTGTGGGTGGCAGTGAGGGTCAGGCTGGGGGCGGTGTGTGGGTTGCGTTGAGGGTCAGGCTGTCGGCGGTATGTTATTGCTGGTGAGGATCAGGCTGGGGGCATTGTGTGGGTGGTAGTGAGGGTCAGGCTGGGTGCGTTGCGTATGTGGTAGTGAGGGTCAGGCTCGGTGCGTTGTGTGGGTGACAGTGAGGGTCAGGCTGGGTGCGGTGAGTTGGTGGTAGTGAGGGTCAGGCTGGGTGCGGTGTGTGGGTGGCAGTGAGCGTCAGGCTGGGGGCAGTGAGTGGGTGGTAGTGAGGTTCAGGCTGGGTGCGGTTTGTGGGTGGTAGTGAGGGTCAGGCTGGGGGCGGTGTGTGGGTGGCCGTCAGAGTCAGGTGGGTGCGGTGTGTGGGTGGCAGTGAGGGTCAGGCTGGGTGAGGTGAGTGGGTGGTAGTGAGGGTCAGGCTGGGGGTGGTGTATGGCTGGTTGTGCGGGTCAGGCTGTTTGTGAGGGTCAGCTTGGGTGCGGTGTGTGGATGGCAGTGTGGGTCAGGCTGTTGGCGGTGTGTGGCTGGTTGTGAGGGTCAGGCTGGTTGTGAGGGTCAGGCTGGGTGCGGTGTGTGGACGGCAGTGAGGGTCAGGCTGTTGGCGGTGTGTGGGTGGTAGTGAGGGTCAGGCTGGGGGCGGTGAGTGGGTGGTAGTGAGGTTCAGGCTGGGGGCGGTGTGTGGGCGGCAGTGAGGGTCAGGCTGGGGGCGGTGTGTGGGTGGCGTTGAGGGTCAGGCTGTCGGCGGTATATTATTGCTGGTGAGGGTCAGGCTGGCGGCGTTGTGTGTGTGGTAGTGAGGGTCAGGCTGGGTGTGGTGAGTTGGTGGTAGTGAGGGTCAGGCTGGGTGCGGTGAGTGGGTGGCAGTGAGCGTCAGGCTGGGGGCGGTGTGTGGGAGGCAGTCAGAGTCAGTTGGGTGCGGTGTGTGGGTGGCAGTTAGGGTCAGGCTGGGTGAGGTGAGTGGGTGGTAGTGAGGGTCAGCTTGGGTGCGGTGTGAGGACGGCAGTGAGGGTCAGGCTGGGTGCGGTGTGTGGACGGTGGTGAGGGTCAGGCTGGGGGCGATGTGTGGGTGGTAGTGAGGGTCAGGCTGGGGGCAGTGGGTGGATGGTGGTGAGGGTCAGGCTGGGGGCGGTGTGTGGGTGGTAGTGAGGGTCAGGCTGGGGGCGGTGTGTGGACGGCGGTGAGGGTCAGGCTGGGTGCGGTGTGTGGGTGGTAGTGAGGGTCAGGCTGGGGGCAGTGGGTGGATGGTGGTGAGGGTCAGGCTGGGGGCGATGTGTGGGTGGTAGTGAGGGTCAGGCTGGGGGCGGTGTGTGGACGGCGGTGAGGGTCAGGCTGGGTGCGGTGTGTGGATGGTGGTGAGGGTCAGGCTGTGGGCGGTATGTTATTGCTGGTGAGGGTCAGGCTGGGGGCGTTGTGTGTGTGGTAGTGAGGGTCAGGCTGGGTGTGGTGAGTTGGTGGTAGTGAGGGTCAGGCTGGGTGCGGTGAGTGGGTGGCAGTGAGCGTCAGGCTGGGGGCGGTGTGTGGGAGGCAGTCAGAGTCAGTTGGGTGCGGTGTGTGGGTGGCAGTTAGGGTCAGGCTGGGTGAGGTGAGTGGGTGGTAGTGAGGGTCAGCTTGGGTGCGGTGTGAGGACGGCAGTGAGGGTCAGGCTGGGTGCGGTGTGTGGACGGCGGTGGGGGTCAGGCTGGGGGCGGTGTGTGGGTGGCGTTGAGGGTCAGGCTGTCGGCGGTATGTTATTGCTGGTGAGGATCAGGCTGGGGGCATTGTGTGGGTGGTAGTGAGGGTCAGGCTGGGTGCGTTGCGTATGTGGTAGTGAGGGTCAGGCTCGGTGCATTGTGTGGGTGACAGTGAGGGTCAGGCTGGGTGCGGTGAGTTGGTGGTAGTGAGGGTCAGGCTGGGTGCGGTGTGTGGGTGGCAGTGAGCGTCAGGCTGGGGGCAGTGAGTGGGTGGTAGTGAGGGTCAGGCTGGGTGCGGTTTGTGGGTGGTAGTGAGGGTCAGGCTGGGGGCGGTGTGTGGGTGGCAGTCAGAGTCAGGTGGGTGCGGTGTGTGGGTGGCAGTGAGGTTCAGGCTGGGTGAGGTGAGTGGGTGGTAGTGAGGGTCAGGCTGGGGGTGGTGTGTGGCTGGTTGTGCGGGTCAGGCTGGTTGTGTGGGTCAGCTTGGGTGCGGTGTGTGGATGGCAGTGTGGGTCAGGCTGTTGGCGGTGTGTGGCTGGTTGTGAGGGTCAGGCTGGTTGTGAGGATCAGGCTGGGTGCGGTGTGTGGACGGCAGTGAGGGTCAGGCTGTTGGCGGTGTGTGGGTGGTAGTGAGGGTCAGGGGGGCGGTGAGTGGGTGGTAGTGAGGTTCAGGCTGGGGGCGGTGTGTGGGCGGCAGTGAGGGTCAGGCTGGGGGCGGTGTGTGGGTGGCGTTGAGGGTCAGGCTGTCGGCGGTATGTTATTGCTGGTGAGGGTCAGGCTGGGGGCGTTGTGTGTGTGGTAGTGAGGGTCAGGCTGGGTGTGGTGAGTTGGTGGTAGTGAGGGTCAGGCTGGGTGCGGTGAGTGGGTGGCAGTGAGCGTCAGGCTGGGGGCGGTGTGTGGGAGGCAGTCAGAGTCAGTTGGGTGCGGTGTGTGGGTGGCAGTTAGGGTCAGGCTGGGTGAGGTGAGTGGGTGGTAGTGAGGGTCAGGCTGGGGGCAGTGGGTGGATGGTGGTGAGGGTCAGGCTGGGGGCGGTGTGTGGGTGGTAGTGAGGGTCAGGCTGGGGGCGGTGTGTGGACGGCGGTGAGGGTCAGGCTGGGTGCGGTGTGTGGGTGGTAGTGAGGGTCAGGCTGGGGGCAGTGGGTGGATGGTGGTGAGGGTCAGGCTGGGGGCGATGTGTGGGTGGTAGTGAGGGTCAGGCTGGGGGCGGTGTGTGGACGGCGGTGAGGGTCAGGCTGGGTGCGGTGTGTGGATGGTGGTGAGGGTCAGGCTGTGGGCGGTATGTTATTGCTGGTGAGGGTCAGGCTGGGGGCGTTGTGTGTGTGGTAGTGAGGGTCAGGCTGGGTGTGGTGAGTTGGTGGTAGTGAGGGTCAGGCTGGGTGCGGTGAGTGGGTGGCAGTGAGAGTCAGGCTGGGGGTGGTGTGTGGGAGGCAGTCAGAGTCAGTTGGGTGCGGTGTGTGGGTGGCAGTTAGGGTCAGGCTGGGTGAGGTGAGTGGGTGGTAGTGAGGGTCAGCTTGGGTGCGGTGTGAGGACGGCAGTGAGGGTCAGGCTGGGTGCGGTGTGTGGACGGCGGTGAGGGTCAGGCTGGGGGCGATGTGTGGGTGGTAGTGAGGGTCAGGCTGGGGGCAGTGGGTGGATGGTGGTGAGGGTCAGGCTGGGGGCGGTGTGTGGGTGGTAGTGAGGGTCAGGCTGGGGGCGGTGTGTGGACGGCGGTGAGGGTCAGGCTGGGTGCGGTGTGTGGGTGGTAGTGAGGGTCAGGCTGGGGGCAGTGGGTGGATGGTGGTGAGGGTCAGGCTGGGGGCGATGTGTGGGTGGTAGTGAGGGTCAGGCTGGGGGCGGTGTGTGGACGGCGTTGAGGTTCAGGCTGTGGGCGGTGTGTGGGTGGTCATGAGGGTCAGGCTGGGGGCGGTGTCTGGATGGTATTGAGGGTCAGGCTGGGGGCGGTGTGTGGGTGGTCGTGAGGTTCAGGCTGGGGAGGGTGTCTGTGTGGTTGTTATGGGGGACTTTAACTTCCCAGATATTGACTGGGAGAGCTTTAGCTCGAGTTCATTAGATGGGTCGGTGTTTGTACAATGTGTGCAGGAGGGTTTCCTGACACAATATGTCGACAGGCCAACAAGAGGGGAGGCTATACTGGATTTGGTTCTAGGTAATGAACCGGGCCAGGTGTTAGACTTGGAGGTAGGTGAGCACTTTGGGGACAGTGACCACAACTCGGTGACTTTTACTTTAGTGATGGAGAGGGATAATCATGCGCCGCAGGGCAAGAGCTATAGCTGGGGGCAGGGAAATTATGATGCAGTGAGGCATGACTTAGGATGTGTGGATTGGAAAAACAGGCTTCAAGAGAAGAACACTAATGAGATGTGGGGATTGTTCAAGGAGCAGCTACTGCGTGTCCTCGATAGGTATGTACCAGTCAGGCATGGTGTAAAGGGCCTTGTGAGGCAGCCGTGGTTTAATAAGGAATTGGAGTCCCTTGTGAAAGGGAAGAAGGCGGCATATGTAAAGATGAGGCGTGAAGGTTCAGTAGGGGCGATTGAGAGTTATAAGGTAGCCAGGAAGGAGCTAAAGAGGGAGCTAAGAGAAGCGAGAAGGGGACATGAAAAGTCTTTAGCTGGTAGGATTAGGGAAAACCCAAAGGCTTTCTATAGGTATGTCAAGAATAAAAGGATGACTAGGGTAGGTATCGGTCCAGTCAAGGATAGTAGTGGGAAGTTGTGTGTGGAGGCGGAGGAGATTGCAGAGACATTAAATCAGTACTTTTCATCAGTATTCACTCAGGAACAGGACACTGCTGCTGATGTGAATATGGAATCACAAATAATTAGAATGGATGCCCTGGAAATATGCAGGGAAGAGGTTTTGGGAATATTGGAAAGGATGAATATAGATAAGTCTCCTGGGCCTGATGGCATTTACCCCAGGATCCTATGGGAAGCTAGGGAGGAGATAGCAGAGCCATTGGCCTGGATTTTTATGTCGTCATTGTCAACGGGAATAGTACCAGAGGACTGGAGGATAGCGAATGTGGTCCCATTGTTCAAGAAAGGGAGTAGAGATAGCCCTAGTAACTATAGGCCAGTGAGTCTGACTTCAGTGGTGGGCAAAGTCTTAGAGAGAATGGTAAGGGATAAGATTTATGAACATCTAGGTAGGAATAACGTGATCAGGGATAGCCAGCATGGTTTTGTGAAGGGCAGGTCGTGCCTCACAAACCTTATTGAGTTCTTTGAGAAGGTGACTCAGGAAGTGGATGAGGGTAAAGCAGTAGATGTTGTGTATATGGATTTTAGTAAGGCGTTCGATAAGGTTCCCCATGGTAGGCTAATGCTAAAACTTCGGAGGTATGGCATTGAGGATACATTAGAGGTTTGGATTAGGAATTGGCTGGCTGGAAGGAGACAGAGGGTAGTAGTTGATCGATTATGTTCATCTTGGAGCGCAGTTACTAGCGGTGTACCACAACGATCTGTTTTGGGACCATTGCTTTTTGTTATCTTTATAAATGATCTAGAGGAAGGACTTGAAAGCTGGGTAAGCAAGTTTGCGGATGACACAAAAGTCGGTGGAGTTGTGGATAGTGAGGAAGGAAGTGGTAGGTTACAGCGGGATATAGATAAGTTGCAGAGCTGGGCGGAAATGTGGCAAATGGAATTCAATGTAGCTAAGTGCGAAATCGTTCACTTTGGTAGGAATAACAAGATGATGGATTACTGGGCTAATGATAGGCTACTTGGTAGTGTGGATGAGCAGAGGAATCTTGGTGTCCATGTACACAGATCTCTGAAAGTTGCCACCCAGGTAAATAGTGCTGTGAGGAAGGCATATGGTGTACTGGGCTTTATTGGCAGAGGAATTGAGTTCCGGAGTCCTGAGGTCACGTTGCAGTTGTATAAGACTCTGGTGAGGCGTCATCTGGAGTATTGTGTGCAGTTTTGGTCGCCATACTGTAGGAAGGATGTGGAAGCTTTAGAACGAGTGCAGAGGAGGTTTACCAGGATGTTGCCTGGAATGGTAGCAAAATCTTATGAGGAAAGGCTGAGGCACTTGGGGCTGTTCTCAATGGAGAAGAGAAGGTTTAGGGGAGATCTGATAGAAGTGTATAAGATGATTAGGGTTTAGATAGGGTAGATACTAAGAACCTTTTACCGCTAATGGAGTCAGGTGTTACTAGGGGACATAGCTTTAAATTAAGGGGTGGTAGGTATAGGACAGATGTTAGGGGTAGATTCTTCACACAGCGGGTTGTGAGTTCATGGAATGCCCTGCCCGTATCAGTGGTGAACTCTCCTTCTTTATAGTCATTTAAGCGGGCATTGGATAGGCATTTGGAAGTTATTGGGCTAGTATAGGTTAGGTAGGATTCGGTCGGCGCAACATCGAGGGCCGAAGGGCCTGTACTGCGCTGTATCCTTCTATGTTCTATGTTCTATGGTAGTGAGTGTCAGGCTGGGTGCGGTGTGTGGCTGGTAGTGAGGGCCAGGCTGGGGGCGGTGTGTGGCTGGTAGTGAGGGTCAGGCTGGTGGCTGTGTGTGGGTGGTAGTGAGGGTCAGGCTGGGGACGGTGTCTGGGTGGTAGTGAGGGTCAGGCTGGGGGCGGTGTGTGGATGGCAGTGAGGGTCAGGCTGGGGGCGGTGTGTGAGTGGTTGTGAGGGTCAGGCTGGGGGCGGTGTGTGGATGGCAGTGAGGGTCAGGCTGGTGGCAGTGTGTGGGTGGTAGTGGGTGTCAGGCTCGGGGCGGTGTGTGGGTGGCAGTGAGGGTCAGGCTGGGTGCAGTGTGTGGACGGCAGTGAGGGTCAGGCTGGTTGCGGTGTGTGGGTGATAGTGAGGGTCAGGCTGGGGGCGGTGTGTGGATGGCAGTGTGGGTCAGGCTGGGGGCGGTGTGTGGGTGGTAGTGAGGGTCAGGCTGGGTGCGGTGTGTGGGTGGTAGTGAGGGCCAGGCTGGATGCGGTGTGTGGGTGGCAGTGAGGGTCAGGCTGGGTGCAGTGTGTGGCTGGTTGTGAGGGTCAGGCTGGGGGCGGTGTGTGGCTGGTAGTGAGGGTCAGGCTGGATGCGGTGTGTAGGTGGTAGTGAGGGTCAGGTTGGGTGCGGTGTGGGTGGCAGTGAGGGTCAGGCTGGGTGCGGTGTGTAGGTGGTAGTGAGGGTCAGGCTGGGGGCAGTGTGTGGGTGGTAGTGAGGGTCAGGCTGGGTGCAGTGAGTGGACGGCAATGAGGGTCAGGCTGGGGGCGGTGTGTGGGTGGCAGTGAGAGTCAGGCTGGGTGCGGTGTGTGGATGGCAGTGAGGGTCAGGCTGGGTGCGGTGTGTGGGTGGCAGTGAGGGTCAGGCTGGGTGCGGTGAGTGGGTGGCAGTGAGGGTCGGGCTGGGGGCAGTGTGTGTGTGGTAGTGAGGGTCAGGCTGGGGGCGGTGTGTGTGTGGTAGTGTGGGTCATGCTGGGGGCGGTGTGTGGGCGGCAGTGAGGGTCAGGCTGTCGGCGGTGTGTGTGTGGTAGCGAGGGTCAGGCTGGGGGCGGTGTGTGGGCGGCAGTGAGGGTCAGCCTGGGGGCGGTGTGTGGGTGGCAGTGAGGGTCAGGCTGGATTTTTTTTACACGCTTCATTTTTATGATATTGGTGTTTTTAATACTTAGAGAATATCCATCTACAATAGATGGACTCTCCTTCTCTCCCTCTCCCCTTGCCTGGGCTGTGGTAACCTTCAGGTTTAACCCACCACCAGCCATCTCTCCCTAATGAGAGAGCAGCCCTATGGTCTGGGAGGATAATACTGCCTTTCCCTTTTACACAGTGATGTCACTGTACCCCGGGGGTGGGGAGAGGTAATGCTGAAGCGGGGGGATGGGGCACCACTCAGGCACTGTGCTTTGTCCTGGAGGATGGTCACTTTCTTTAATATTGTTGGGGGCTGCACTGATGCAGGCAAGTGGAGAATGTTCCAACACAATCCTGATGTGTACCTTATAGAGAGCAAACAGACATTGGGGAATCAGGGGTTTGGGGAAACTGAGCAGAGGAAATTGTGGCTGCACTGTGACAGAGGGGTTTAGAAATGTTACAGGTTATAATAATAAACCTTTCACCCATCGGCTCATTATACAAGGATTACAGGACACACATTGAATGTTTGGGAAGATCTATTGAGAGAATGGGATGATTCAAAGGAGAACTTTTATGCAGCTAAATGGGATTGAGCTGGAACACAATACTCACACACAATGTGAATATCCAGCTCCTGATGAATGCAGTAATTCTGTCAGGGTTTGGCATTACAGTTACTGAGATTCCCATTCGAATGTCCACCTGTAATATCCTGTAATACAAGTTTATAAAATCCATCACTGTCAGTTCAGGTTAGAAACTCGCACCACCCCCTCCTCCTGGCCCAGGATGACTGGACACATTACCCCTTGTGGAGGGCAGCAGTCAGTTCAGGGGGAAATCTATGTGGGTTTTTAGGAGTTTCCAACTTGGGACTTCACGTGACTGAACAGGGCAGATCTTTGACACATGGGACAGAATGTTCCATGAGTCAGTGAGATGTGGAGAGCAGGATTTGCTGCTTCTTTTTTAACTTCTGTGCTGCCGCTGTGCCTCATCAATAAGACATGGGGGGTGAAAGGCTCATGCAGCTCGATGGGCAAGTGGCCTCCATTCTGACCAATGGGCAGCAAGCTCCTCCTAGTCCTCCCATAGAGCAACACTGCACGCTTCCCACTGCCCAGGACAACCAGTTAACGTTTAGAAGAATTGGGTGGAATCTGTCAGAAAAGGCATAACTGTAAAGTTCTAAGAGGATTGGTAAGTGTGAGAGATACACAGGAGAAGGGGGCAACAAGTTGCCAGATGGAGTATAATTTGGGAAAATGGGAAGTTGGTCATTTTGGAGGGGATAGTAAGAGAACAGAGTGCTATTTACATGGTGGGAACTGTAGAAAGCTGCACCACAAAGGGACCAGGGGGTCATTGTGCAGGAAACACAGAAAGCTAGCAGATTCTGGGTCAGTCAAGGAATCAAGGGCTCTGTTTCAGATTCATCAAGTTTAAGGCAACACCGACACGGGTAAGGGCTTTCAGTAGCAATGGGACTGGGGTGAGGTGGAGACAAGAAACATTTTAAAGATTGGAATTCCTGGTGTTTGCTATTGTGTAGAATCTGATCAGAAGGTCACCTTAGGGTTACAGATATAACAGCAATGTTGTAAAGAGTGTAGTTCTACCTCAGACTGCACCCAGCGAGAGGGAGGGGCTCAGCAGTAAGGGTAAGTAATTTCTAATAGCATCTGAAGGCAACGGGTTTAACCATTACAATGTTTCATTGGAGAAAATGCAGCCAATCGAGTAGTGGGAATGTGGTCAGCAGTTTGATAACTGAATAACAGTGGAATAATGGAGAGGGATGATGGGGAGGGAGAGCTGGGCATTGTCAGTGTACATGTGAAACCTAACACGGTGCTTTTGGACGATATCACCTCCTGGCAGTGTGTAGGTGAGAAAAAGGAGGGGCCAAGGATAGATCCTTAGATTCCCTACAGTGTGGAAACAGTCCCTTCAGCCCAACATGTCCACACTGACCCTCCGAAGAGGAACCCACCCAGACACATTCCCCTACATTTACCCCTGATTAATGCACCTAACATGACAGGCAATTTAGCATGGCCATTTCACCTAACCTGCACATCTTTGGTCTGTGGGAAGAAACCGGAGCAAACCCACGCAGACACAGGGAGGATGTGCAAACTCCACACAGACAGTTGCCCGTGGCTGGAATCGAACCTTGGTCCCTGCTGTGAGGCAGCAGTACTCACCACTGAGCCACCGTGCTGGCCAACCCTTGAGGGACACCACATACAGGGATTTCAGAAAGGAAATCAGAGAGGGTATCACAGCTACAGAAGTTACTATTGTCGAGGAGGGTCTGCCTACTGAGTCAGTATGGGTGGAAATTAGGAACGGTAAGGGAGCAGTTACCTCATTGGGCCCCCCCAAACAGCAGCAGGGAGACTGAGGAAAGCATAGATCGGCAGATTTTGGAAAAGTGTGAATGGAGTAGGGTTGTTGTAATGGGTGACTTTAACTTTCCCAATATTGATTGGAACATCCTTCGAGCAGATGGTTTGGATGGAGCTGTTTTTGTAAGGTGTGTTCAGGAGGGTTTCCTAACTCAGTACATTAAAGCGGCCGACGCGGGGAGAGGCCATTGGTGGGCCGACGAGGGGAGAGGGGATTTGGTGCTCGGCAATGAGCCTGGGCAGGTGTCAGATCTTGTGGTGGGAGAGCATTTTGGTGATAGTGACCACAACTGCCTCGCATTGTACATAGCTATGGAGAAGGAGGGAAGCATGTACAATGGGAGGGTATTTAATTGAGGAAAAGGATACTATGATACTATCAGACGTGGGTTAGGAAGCCTGGACTGGGGAGCAATTGTTCCATAGAAAGGGCACTATAGACATGTGGAGACGGTTTAAGGAACAGTTGTTGCGACTGATGCATAAATATGTTCCTCTGAGATTGGCAAGAAGGGGTAAGATAAAGGAACCTTGGATGACGAGAGCGGAGGAGCTTCTCATCAAAATAAAGAAGGCCACTTACGTAAGGTGGAGGAAGCTAAGGTCTTGCTCAGCTCTAGAGGATTACAGGCAGGCGGGTAAGGAGCTCAAAAATGGTCTGAGGAGAGCCAGGAGGGAGCACGAGAAAGGCTTGGCAGGAAGGATTAGGGAGAATCCAAAGGCATTTTACACATATGTGAGGAATAAGAGAATGATCAAATAAGGAGGAGAACCGATCAGGGATAGCATAGGGAACTTGTGTGTAGAGTCTGAGGGGGTACGGGGAGCCCTAAATGGGTTTTTTGCTTCTGTCGTTACTAAAGAAAAGGACCTTGTAGTGAATGAAACCATTGAGGAGCAGGTAAACATGCTGGAACGGATAGAGATTGAGGAAGCTGATGTGCTGAAATTTTTGACGAATGTTAAGATTGACAAGTCACCAGGGCCAGACCAGATTTGTCCTCGGCTGCTTTAGGAAGAGAGAAATGTGACGGCTTCGCCGCTTGCGAAGATCTTTGCATCCTCGCTCTCCACTGGAGTCGTACCTGAGGACTGGAGGGAGGCAAATGTAATTCCTCTCTTCAACAAAGGAAATAGGGAAATCCCCAGCAATTACAGACCAGTCAGTCTCACGTCTGTCGTCTGCAGGGTGTTAGAAAGGATTCTGAGGGATAGGATATATGACCCTCTGGAAGAGCGTGGTTTGATTAAATGCAGTCAGCACGGCATTGTGAGGGGCAGGTCATGCCTCACAAATCTTATTGAGTTCTTTGAGGATGTTACTAGACAAGTTGATGAGGGTCGAGCGGTGGATGCCGTGTATCTGGACTTCAATAAGGCATTTGATAAGGTTCCCCATGGTAGGCTCATTCAGAAGGTCAGGAGGAATGGGATACAGGGAAATGTAACTGTCTGGATACAGAATTAGCCGGTCGACAGAAGACAGCGAGTGGTAGTGGAAGGAAAGTATTCTGCCTGGAAGTCAGTGGTGAGTGGTGGGCTCTGTCCTTGGGCCTCTACTGTTTTTTTTACTTTGATTAATGACTTGGATGAGGGGATTGAAGGATGGGTCAGCAAGTTTGCAGACAGCACAAAGGTTGGAGGTGTCGTTGACAGTGTAGAGGGGTGTTGTAGGCTGCAGCGGGACATTGACAGGATGCAGAAATGGGCTGAGAGGTGGCAGATGGTGTTCAACCTGGATAAATGTGAGGTGACGCATTTTGGAAAGTCGAATTTGAAAGCTGAGTACAGGATTAAGGCAGTGCGAAGGAACAGAGAGATCTTGGTGTGCAGGTACATAGATCCCTTAAAATGGCCACCCAGGTGGACAGGGTTGTGAAGAAAGCATTTCGTGTTTTGGCTTCCATTAACAGGGGGATTGAGTTTAAGAGCCGTGAGATATTGTTGCAGCTCTATAAAACTTTGGTTCGAACGCACTTGGAATACTGTGTCCAGTTCTGGTCACCCTATTATCGGAAAGATGTGGATGCTTTGGAGAGGGTTCAGAGGAGGTTTACCAGGATGCTGCCTGGAATAGGTGGCTTATCTAACGAAGAGAGGTTGACTGAGCTTGGACTTTTTTCATTGGAAAAAAGAAGAAAGAGAGGGGATCTAATTGAGTTATACAAGATAATGAGAGGCATAGATAGAGTCGATAGCCAGAGACTATATCACAGTGCAGAAATGACTAACACGAGGGATCATAGTTTTAAGCTGGTTGGAGGAAAGTCTAGAGGGGATGTCAGAGGCGGGTTCTTTACACAGAGTTGTGAGAGCATGGAATGCATTGCCAGCAGCAGTTGTGGAAGCGAAGTGGGAACATTTAAGAGACTGCTGGATATGTATATGGTCACAGACATTTGAGGGTCCGTACATTAGGTTTACCTTACATGAGGATCAATTGTCGGCACAACATCGTGGGCTGAAGGGCCTGTTCTGTGCTGTACTGTTCTATGTTCTATGATCTATGAAGTGTATCTGTACCTTGCGACCATCTGCACCCTGTACTGACAGATAGTGCTCCCTCAATACCTTAGGAACCATCCCCTCAGCTAGTTTATCCCCAGAGAACCTCGAGAAAACATCATACCCTCAACATCTCAGAAAGCAAACCTGTTGTCCTCTTGGACCGTGATCATTCCCAAACCTGTTCTCACTGCGATGACCCACAGCCTCCCCCCACGGCCCAGAACATTATTTGAGTCTCTGAATTGAGCATTCGGCCCATCAGGTTCACACTGACCCTCGTCAGAGCATCCTATTCTCCCCCCCCCACCGCATCCCCCTACCCCCCACCCCATCCCAGGAACCCTTCATTCCTCTGGCTAATCCACCTAGCCTGCACATCTTTGGACAGTGACACGGGGAGAATGTGCCAACTCCACACAGACAGTCGCCCGAGGCTGGAATCGAACCCGGGGGGTGGGGTGAGGCAACACTGAGCCCCCCTGACAATCCCACCATCTCCTCCCCGTCGATGACCGTTTGATGTGTATACCCGGGGAGTATCTAACTTGTCTAGTGTTTATTTAAGAAAGATTATAGATAAGGGCAATGTCTCCACCAGCTCAAGATGCTTGATCCCCCTCGAAAAAATATTTATATCAATTTCAAAAAGAGACTTTATTCACAAAAAAACTCTCCGTACAAACACAGTCACTAAAGTTCGGTTCTGTACAGTCTTTACAACATGTCTTTGCCATGACATATACACTCCCCTTGGCTGATTAACTGAAATGTTAGGTCTGAGCTGTTCCTTCTGAATTAACATCCCAAAGTTACATTGACAAGGATCTTTGTGAAGTGCCTGTGTTCTGTATCTGTTCTCCCATGTAGCCCGCCCTCCGAATACAACACCTTATAAAACTTTAAACCTGTTCGTCAACTTTCAGCAGAAGCAGCCTCAGGGCATTGAGCACAGACTGAATGACTCAGTGACGCTTGGATCAGGTCAGATCAAATTCTCAAGCAAACAGATGGCTGGGGATATTCAGTAGCAACGGTGAGGAGAGAGAGGAACAATTCACATTGCAAGGGACCCTTCCTCAAAACGGCCTGTTCTGAAGGAGCTTTCCCGCAGAAATCATTGGATTGAAAGGTAAACTCTGTCTGTCTCTTCCTCCCTCTCCCATCAGAGATGCTGCCGGACATGCTTAGCTTCTTCAGCAATCTCTGTATTGATGTTTCAGGTCTCCAGCGGGTCCGTACAGATTGGTTTTAGTGTTGAATTCTCCAGCTTGCTCTGTTCAAGGGATTGAACCCCCCCTGCTACAAAGTGGGGTCAGTTATCTCAGCTAACTGGTTCGTGATGCCAACACTGTTGGCTCAATCTCTATCATGTCTGAAATTACCATGAAGCCTCCAGACTCTCAACCTCGCCCCTCACCTGAGGTGTGTGACCCACCAGGCCTCTCTCTCTGACAGGACAGCAGCTCTCGGGTCCTCCTGGTCTACACTAACTTCCCAACTTTAAAAAGGTACTCCAGTAAGAGAGCTCTTTACATGGTTCAGGGCAAAATCCTGGAGCTCCCTCCCTAGCATCACTGTGGGACACCCAAGGACTGCAGAAAGGAGAGTAAAGCTCACCCCCACCTTCCAGGTAACTATTAGAGGGGGTGGGAATCACATGCAAGCCCCATTTGAAAATAAGTTTATTACAGGGTGACGGTGGATGGTCACTAAGACTGTTTCTGTACCTGTGCTGAAATCAGCACAACGATGAAGCAAAGGGTGTGTTGAAGATGACAATGATAGCCTTTCGTAGGTTGGTGTTTATTGGAGTTTGTATCGACAGTATGAATGTTTGAGCACTTATTCAAGGGCATGCAGGTAGCTGCCAGAGGAAGTGATGGGGGCTGGTACAATTGTGACATTAAAATGGATGAGTATGTGAATAGGAAGGGTTCAGAGGGATATCAGCCAAGTGCGAGCAAAGGGAATGAAATGAGATGAGAATATCTGGTTAGTATGGATGCGTTGGACAGGAGGGTCTGTTTCCAAGCTGTGCATCTCTGTGACTCTGTGCCTCTGAATAGTCTATTACAGAGAGTTTCAGACAGGGCTTGGTTTGTGTGTCTCTCTCATGCTTCCGCAGAATCTGTAAACCCTATGTCTCCACATTTCCACAAGACTCCATGAAATAGAAAAAAAGAGTGTCAGTGCTGAGGGAGTGCTGCACTGTCAGAGGGTCAGTGCTGAGGGAGTGCTGCACTGTCAGAGGGTCAACACTGAGGGGGTGCAGGACTGTCAGAGAGTCATTACTGAGGTAGTGCTGCACTGTCTGAGGGTCAGTACTGAGGGGGTGCAGCACTGTCAAAGGGTCAGTACTGAGGGAGTGCTGCACTATCGGAAGGTCAGTGCTGAGGGATTGCTGCACTGTCAGAGGGTCAGTACTGAGGGAGTGCTGCACTATCGAAGGGTCAGTGCTGAGGGAGTGCAGCATTATCAGAGGATCAGTGTGGACGGAGTGCAGCATTGTCAGAGGGTCAGTGGGGAGGGAGTGCAGCATTGTCAGAGTATCAGTGTGGAGTGAGTGTAGCATTGTCAGAGGATCAGTACTGAAGGAGAGCTGCACTGTCAGAGGGTCAGTACTGAGGGAGAGCTGCGCTGTCAGAGGGTCAGTACTGAGGGAGTGCCGCAGTGTCAGATGGTCAGTACTGAGGGAGTGCTGCACTGTCAGAGGGTCAGTACTGAGGGAGAGCTGCGCTGTCAGAGGGTCAGTACTGAGGGAGTGCCGCAGTGTCAGATGGTCAGTACTGAGGGAGTGCTGCACTTTCAGAGGGTCAGTACTGAGTGAGTGCTGCACTGTCGGATGGTCAGTGCTGAGGGAGTGAAGCCTTATCAGAGGATCAGTGTGGAGGGGGTGCAGCATTGTCAGAGGATCAGGGTGGAGGGAGTGCAGCATTGCCAGAGGGTCAGTGAGGAGGGAGTACAGCATTATCAGAGGGACATTGAGGAGGGAGTGCAGCACTGTCACAGGGTCAGTACTGAGGGAGTACCGCACTGTCAGAGGGTCAGTACTGAGGGAGTGCTGCACTGTCAGAGGGTGAGTACAGAGTGAGTGCTGCACTGTCAGATGGTCAGAAGGACAGTACTGAGGGACTGCAGCACTGTCGGAGGGTCAGGACTGATGGAGTGAAGCATTGTCAGAGGATCAGTACTGAGGGAGAGGTGCACTGTCAGAGGGTCAGTACTGAGGGAGCGCTGCAGTGTCGGAGGGTCAGTACTGAGGGAGTGCTGCACTATCGGAAGGTCAGTGCTGAGGGAGTGCTGCACTGTCAGAAGGTCAGTACTGAGGGAGTGCTGCACTATCGGAGGGTCAGTGCTGAGGGAGTGCAGCATTATCAGAGGATCAGTGTGGAGGGAGTGCAGCATTGTCAGAGGGTCAGTGTGGAGGGAGTGCAGCATTGTCAGGGGATCAGTGTGGAGGGAGTGCAGCATTGTCAGATGGTCAGTGTGGAGGGAGTGCAGCATTCTCAGAGGATCAGTACTGAGGGAGAGCTGCACTCTCAGAGGGTCAGTACTGAGGGAGTGCCGCAGTGTCAGATGGTCAGTACTGAGGGCGTGCTGCACTGTCAGAGGGTCAGTACTGAGGGAGTGCTGCACTGTCGGAGGGTCAGTGCTGAGGGAGTGCAGCCTTATCAGAGGATCAGTGTGGAGGGGGTGCAGCATTGTCAGAGGATCAGTGTGGAGGGAGTGCAGCATTGCCAGAGGGTCAGTGTGGAGGGAGTACAGCATTATCTGAGGGTCATTGAGGAGGGAGTGCAGCATTGTCAGAGGATCAGTACTAAGGGAGAGCTGCACTGTCACAGGGTCAGTACTGAGGGAGTGCCGCACTGTCAGAGAGTCAGTACTGAGGGAGTGCTGCACTGTCAGAGGGTCAGTACATAGTGAGTGCTGCACTGTCAGAAGGACAGTACTGAGGGAGTGCAGCACTGTCGGAGGGTCGGTACTGATGGAGTGAAGCATTGTCAGAGGATCAATACTGTGGGAGAGGTGCACTGTCGGAGGGTCAACACTGAGGGATTGCTGCACTGTCGGAGGGTCAACACTGACGGAATGCTGCACTGTCGCAGGGTCAGTACTGTGGGAGAGCTGCACTGTCAGAAGTTCAGTCCTGAGGGAGTGCTGCACAGTGAGAGGGTCAGTACTGAGGGAATGCTGCAATGTAAGAGGTTCAGTCCAGAGAGTGTGCTACACTCAGAGGTTCAGTATTGATGGAGTGCTGCATGGTCAGAGGGTATATAATGCGGGAGAGCTGCGCTGTCGGAGGGTCAGTATTGAGGGAGAGCTGCATTGTTGGAGGGTAAATACTGACGGAGAGCTGTGCTGGTAGGTGGTCAGTATTGGGGGAGAGCTGCACTGTCGGAGGGTCAGTACAGAGGGAGAGCTGCACTGTCATAGTGTCATTTCTGAGGGAGCGCTGCACTGTCAGAGGGTCAGTACTGAGGGTGTTCTGCACTGTCAGAGGTATTGTCTTGAGATTGGGCCACACTGTCGGAGAGCCAATACAGGGTCACTTCCACACTGTCAGATAGTGAGTACTGAGGGAGTGCATCACTATCAGAGGATCAGTGTGGAGGGAGTGCAGCATTCTCAGAGGGTCAGTGTGGAGGGTGTGCAGCATTGTCAGAGGGTCAGGGTGGGGGGAGTGCAGCATTGTGAGAGGGTCAGTGTGGAGGGAATGCAGCATTGTCAGAGGATCAGTGTGGAGGGAGTGCAGCATTGTCAGTTGGTCAGTGTGGAGGGAGTGCAGCATTGTCAGAGGGTCAGAGTGGAGGGAGTGCAGCATTGTCAGAGGGTCAGAGTGGAGGAGTGCAGCATTGTCAGAGGATCAGTCTGGAGGGAGTGCAGCATTGTCAGAGGGTCAGTGTGGGGAGAGTGCAGCATTGTCAGAGGTTCAGTGTGGAGGGAGTGCAGCATTATCAGAGGATCAGTGTGATGGGAGTGCCGTATTGTCAGACGATCAGTGTGGAGGGAGTGCAGCATTGTCAGAGGGTCAGTGTGCAGGGAGTGCAGCATTGTCAGAGGATCAGTACTGAGGGAGAGCTGCATTGTCAGAGGGTCAGTTCTGAGGGAGTGCTGCACTGTCAGAGGGTCAGTATTGAAGGATTGCAGCACTGTCAGAGGGTCAGTACTGAGGGACTGTTGCACTGTCAGAGGGTCAGTGCTAAGGGAGAGCTGCACTGGCGAAGGCTCAGTCCTGAGGGAATGCAGCACTGTCCGAAGGTCAGTGCTGAGGGAGTGCTGCACTGTCAAATGTTCAGTTCTGAGGGAGTGCAGCACTGTTGGAGGGTCTGTACTGAGCGAGTGCAGCATTATCAGACGATCAGTGTGGAGGGAGTGCAGCATTGTCAGAGGGTCAGTGTGGAGGGAGTGCAGCATTGTCAGGGGATCAGTGTGGAGGGAGTGCAGCATTGTCAGATGGTCAGTGTGGAGGGAGTGCAGCATTTTCAGAGGATCAGTACTGAGGGAGTGCTGCACTGTCAGAGGGTCAGAACTGTGGGAGTTCTGCGCTGTCAGATTGTCAGTACTGTGGGAGAGCTGCATTGTTGGAGGGTAAATACTGAGGGAGAGCTGCGCTGGTAGAGGGTCAGTACTGGGGGAGAGCTGCATTGTTGGAGGGTAAATACTGACGGAGAGCTGAGATGTTAGAGGGCCTGTACTGGGGAAGAGCTGCACCATCAGAGGGTCAGTACTGAGGTAGTGCCACATTGCCAGAGGGTCAGTACTGAGGGAGTGCTGCACTGTCAATGGGTCAGTACTGAGGGAGTGCTGCACTGGAGGAGGTATTGTCCTGAGATTGGGCCGCACTGTCGGAGAGTCAGTACATGGTCACTTCCACACTGTCAGAGAGTCTGTAGTGAGGGAGTGCATCACTATCAGATGATCAGTGTGGAGGGAGTGCAGCATTGTCAGAGGATCAGTGTGGGGGGAGTGCAGCATTGCCAGCGGGTCAGTGTGGAGGGAGTACAGCATTGTCAGAGGATTAGTACTGAGGGAGAGCTGCACTGTCACAGGGTCAGTACTGAGGGAGTGCCGCACTGTCAGAGGGTCAGTACTGAGAGAGTGCCGCACTGTCAGAGGGTCAGTACTGAGGGATTGCTGCACTGTCAGAAGGACAGTACTGAGGGAGTGCAGCACTGTCGGAGTGTCAGTACTGATGGAGTGAAGCATTGTCAGAGGCTCAGTACTGAGAGAGTGCTGCACTGTCGGAAGGTCAGTACTGAGGGAGTTCTGCACTATCGGAAGATCAGTGCTGAGGGAGTGCTGCACTGACAGAGGGTCAGTACTGAGGGAGTGCTGCACTATTGGAGGGTCAGTGCTGAGGGAGTGCAGCATTGTCAGAGGATCAGTGTGGAGGGAGTGCAGCTTTGTCAGATGGTCAGTGTGGAGGAAGTGCAGCATTCTCAGAGGATCAGTACTGAGGGAGACCTGCACTGTCAGAGGGTCAGTACTGAGGAAGTGCCGCAGTGTCAGATGGTCAGTACTGAGGGAGTGCTGCACTGTCAGAGGGTCAGTACAGAGGGAGTGCAGCACTGTCGGAGGGTCAGTGATGAGGGAGTGCAGCCTTATCAGAGGATCAGTGTGGAGGGGGTGCAGCATTGTCAGAGGATCTGTGTGAAGGGAGTGCAGAATTGCCAGAGGGTCAGTGTGGAGGGAGTACAGCATTATCAGAGGGTCATTGAGATGGGAGTGCAGCATTGTCAGAGTATCAGCACTGAGGGAGAGCTGCACTGTCACAGGGTCAGTACTGAGGGAGTGCCACCCTGTCAGAGGGTCAGTACTGAGGGAGTGCTGCACGGTCAGAGGGTCAGTACAGAGTGAGTGCTGCACTGTCAGAAGGACAGTACTGAGGGAGTGCAGCACTGTTGGTGGGTCAGTACTGAGAGAGTGCTGCACTGTCGGAGGGTCAGTACTGAGAGAGTGCTGCACTGTCGGAGGGTCAACACTGAGGGAGTGCTGCTCTGTCGCAGGGTCAGTACTGTGGGAGAGCTGCACTGACAGAGGTTCAGTACGGAGGGAGTACTGCACTGTGAAATGGTCAGTATTGAGGGAATGCTGCAATGTAAGAGGTTCAGTCCAGAGAGTGTGCTACACTCAGAGGTTCAGTACTGATGGAGTGCTGCACGGTCAGAGGGTATATACTGCGGGAGAGCTGCACTGTCGGAGGGTCAGTACTGAGGGGGAGCTGCATTGTTGGAGGGTAAATACTGAGGGAGAGCTGTGCTGGTAGGTGGTCAGTACTGGGGGAGAGCTGCACTGTCGGAGGGTCAGTTCTGAGGGAGCGCTGCACTGTCAGAGGTATTGTCCTGAGATTGGGCCACACTGTCGGAGAGCCAATACAGGGTCACTTCCACAGTGTCAGACAGTGAGTACAGAGGGAGTGCATCACTATCAGAGGATCCATGTGGAGGGAGTGCAGCATTCTCAGAGGGTCAGTGTGGAGTGAGTGCTGCACTGTCAATGGGTCACTACTGAGGGAGTGCTGCACTGTAAGTAGTATTGTCCTGAGATTGGGGCACACTGTCGGAGAGTCAGTACATGGTCACTTCCACACTGTCAGAGAGTCAGTAGTGAGGGAGTGCATCACTATCAGATGATCAGTGTGGAGGGAGTGCAGCATTGTCAGAGGATCAGTGTGGAGGGAGTGCAGCATTGCCAGAGGGTCAGTGTGGAGGGAGTACAGCATTATCAGAGGGACATTGAGGAGGGAGTGCAGCATTGTCAGAGGATCAGTACTGAGGGAGAGCTGCACTGTCACAGGGTCAGTACTGAGGGAGTGCCGCACTGTCAGAGGGTCAGTACTGAGGGAGTGCTGAACTGTCAGAGGGTCAGTACAGAGTGAGTGCTGCACTGTCAGAAGGACAGTACTGAGGGAGTGCAGCACTGTCGGAGGGTCAGTACTGATGGAGTGAAGCATTGTCAGAGGATCAGTGTGGAGGGAGTGCAGCATTGCCAGAGGATCAGTGTGGAGGGAGTGCAGCATTGCCAGAGGGTCAGTGTGGAGGGAGCACAGCATTATCAGAGGGACATTGAGGAGGGAGTGCAGCATTGTCAGAGGATCAGTACTGAGGGAGTGCCGCACTGTCAGAGGGTCAGTACTGAGGGAGTGCTGCACTGTCAGAAGGACAGTACTGAGGGAGTGCAGCACTGTCGGAGGGTCAGTACTGATGTAGTGAAGCATTGTCAGAGGATCAGTACTGAGGGAAAGGTGCAGTCAGAGGGTCAGTACTGAGGGAGTGCTGCACTGTCGGAGGGTCAGTACTGAGAGAGTGCTGCACGATCGGAAGGTCAGTGCTGAGGGAGTGCTGCACTGTCAGAGTGTCAGTACAGAGGGAGTGCTGCACTATCGGAGGGTCAGTGCTGAGGGAGCGCAGCCTTATCAGAGGATCAGTGTGGAGGTGGCGCAGCATTGCCAGAGGGTCAGTGTGGAGGGAGTACAGCATTATCAGAGGTCCAGTACTGAGGGAGAGCTGCACTGTCAGATGGTCAGTAATGAGGGAGTGCTGCACTGTCGGAGGGTCAGTGCTGAGGGAGCGCAGCCTTATCAGAGGATCATTGTGGAGGAAGTGCAGCATTATCAGAGGGTCATTGAGGAGGGAGTGCAGCATTGTCAGAGGATCAGTGCTGAGGGAGAGCTGCACTGTCACAGGGACAGTACTGAGGGAGTGCTGCACTGTCAGAGTGTCAGTACAGAGTGAGTGCTGCACTGTCAGAAGGACAGTACTGAGGCAGTGCCGCACTGTCGGAGGGTCAGTAATGATGGAGTGAAGCATTGTCAGACGATCAGTACTGTGGGAGAGGTGCACTGTCAGAGGGTCAGTACTGAGGGAGTGCTGCACTGTCGGAAGGTCAACACTGAGGGAGTGCTGCACTGTCGCAGGGTCAGTACTGTGGGAGAGCTGCACTGTCAGAGGTTCAGTACTGAGGGAGTGCTGCACTGTCGGTGGGTCAGTACTGAGGGAGTGCTGCACTGTCGCAGGGTCAGTACTGAGGGAGTGCTGCACTGTCGGTGGGTCAGTACTGAGGGAGTCCTGCACTGTCAGAGGGTCAGTACTGTGGGAGAGCTGCACTGTCAGAGGTTCAGTACGGAGGGAGTGCTGCACAGTGAGAGGGTCAGTATTGAGGGAATGCTGCAATGTAAGAGGTTCAGTCCAGAGAGTGTGCGAGACTCAGAGGTTCAGTACTGATGGAGTGCTGCACGGTCAGAGGATATATACTGCGGGAGAGCTGCACTGTCGGAGGGTCAGTACTGAGGGAGAGCTGCATTGTTGGAGGGTAAATACTGAGGGAGAGCTGTGCTGGTAGGTGGTCAGTACTGGGGGAGAGCTGCACTGTCATAGTGTCAGTACTGAGGGAGTGCTGCACTGTCAGAGCGTCAGTACTGAGGGAGTTCTGCACTGTCAGAGGTATTGTCCTGAGATTGGACCACACTGTCGGAGAGCCAGTAGAGGGTCACTTCCACACTGTCAGACAGTGAGTACTGAGGGAGTGCATCACTATCAGAGGATCAGTGTGGAGGGAGTGCAGCATTCTCAGAGGGTCAGTGTGGAGGGTGTGCAGCATTGTCAGAGGGTCAGTGTGGGGGGAGTGCAGCATTGTGAGAGGGTCAGTGTGGAGGGAATGCAGCATTGTTAGAGGATCAGTGTGGAGGGAGTGCAGCATTGTCAGGGGGTCAGTGTGGAGGGAGTGCAGCATTGTCAGAGGGTCAGTGTGGAGGGAGTGCAGCATTGTCAGAGTGTCAGTGTGGGGGGAGAGCAGCATTGTCAGAGTGTCAGTGTGGGGGGAGTGCAGCATTGTCAGAGGATCAGTGTGGAGGGAGTGCAGCATTGTCACAGGATCAGTCTGGGGGGAGTGCAGCATTGTCAGAGGATCAGTGTGGAGGGAGTGCAGCATTATCAGAGGATCAGTGTGCTGGGAGTGCAGCCCTGTCAGGGGGTCTGTGTGTAGGGATGGCAGCATTGTCAGAGGGTCAGTGTGGAGGGAGTGCAGCATTGTCAGATGGTCAGTGTGGGGGGAGTGCAGCATTATGAGAGAGTCAGTGTGGAGGGAATGCAGCATTGTCAGAGGATCAGTATGGAGGGAGTACAGCATTGTCAGAGGGTCAGTGTGGAGGGAGTGCAGCATTGTCAGGTGATCAGTGCGGGGGGAGTGCAGCATCGTCAGAAGGTCAGTGTGGAGGGATTGCAGCATTGTAAGGGGATCAGTACTGAGGGAGAGCTGCATTGTCAGAGGGTAAGTTCTGAGGGAGTGCAGCACTGTCAGAGCGTCAGTACTGAGGGAGTGCTGCACTGTCAAAGGTTCAGTTCTGAGGGAGTGCAGCACTGTTGGAGGGTCAGTACTGAGGGAGTGCAGCATTGTCAGAGGGTGAGTGTGGAGGGAGTGCAGCATTTTCAGAGGATCAGTACTGAGGGAGAGCTGCACTGTCAGAGGGTCAGTACTGCGGGAGAGCTGCACTGGCGAAGGCTCAGTACTGAGGGAGTGCAGCACTATCTGAAGGTCAGTGCTGAGGGAGTGCTGCACTGTCAAAGGTTCAGTTCTGAGGTAGTGCAGCACTGTTGGAGGGTCAGTACTGAGCGAGTGCAGCATTGTCAGAGGGTGAGTGTGGAGGGAGTGCAGCATTTTCAGAGGATCTGTACTGAGGGAGATCTGCACTGTCAGAGGGTCAGAACTGAGGGAGTGCTGCGCTGTCAGATTGTCAGTACTGTGGGAGAGCTGCACTGTCAGAAGGTCAGCACTGAGGGAGTGCAGCACTGTGAGATGGTCAGTATTGAGGGAATGCTGCAGTGTAAAAGGGTCCATCCAGAGAAACTGCTACACTCAGAGGTTCAGTACTGATGGAGTTCTGCACTGTCAGAGGGTCTGTACTGCAGGAGAGCTGCACTGTCGGATGGTCAGTACTGAGGGAGATCTGCATTGTTGGAGGGAAAATACTGAGGGAGAGCTGCGCTGGTAGAGGGTCAGTACTGGGGGTGAGCTGTACCATCAGAGGGTCAGTACTGAGGTAGTGCCTCATTGCCAGAGGGTCAGTCCTGAGGGAGTGCTGCACTGTCAATGGGTCAGTACTGAGGGAGTGCTGCACTGTAAGAGGTATTGTCCTGAGATTGGGCCACACTGCCGGAGAGTCAGTACATGGTCACTTCCACACTGTCAGACAGTCAGTAGTGAGGGAGTACATCACTCTCAGATGATCAGTGTGGAGGGAGTGCAGCATTGTCAGAGGATCAGTGTCGGGGGAGTGCAGCATTGCCAGAGGGTCAGTGTGGAGGGAGTACAGCATTATCAGAGGGTCATTGAGGAGGGAGTGCAGCATTGTCAGAGGATCAGTTCTGAGGGAGAGCTGCACTGTCACAGGGTCAGTACTGAGAGAGTGCCGCACTGTCAGAGGGTCAGTACTGAGGGAGTGCTGCACTGTCAGAGGGTCAGTACAGAGTGAGTGCTGCACTGTCAGAAGGACAGTACTGAGGGAGTGCAGCACTGTCGGAGGGTCAGGACTGATGGAATGAAGCATTGTCAGAGGATCAGTACTGAGGGAGAGGTGTACTGTCAGAGGGTCAGCACTGAGGGAGTGCTGCACTGTCGGAGGGTCAGTACTGAGGGAGTGCTGCACTATCGGAAGGACACTGCTGAGTGAGTGCTGCACTGTCAGCGGGTCAGTACTGAGGGAGTGCTGCACTATCGGAGGGTCAGTGCTGAGGGAGTGCAGCCTTATCAGAGGATCAATGTGGAGAGGGTGCAGCATTGTCAGAGGATCAGTGTGGAGGGAGTGCAGCATTGCCAGAGGGTCAGTGTGGAGGGAGTACAGCATTATCAGAGGGTCATTGAGGAGGGAGTGCAGCATTGTCAGAGGATCAGTACTGAGGGAGAGCTGCACTGTCACAGGGTCAGTACTGAGGGAGTGCCGCCCTGTCAGAGGGTCAGTACTGAGGGAGTGCTGCACTGTCAGAGGGTCAGTACAGATTGAGTGCTGCACTCTCAGAAGGACAGTACTGAGGGAGTGCAGCACTGTCGGAGGGTCAGTACTGAGGGAGTGCTGCACAGTCGGAGGGTCAACACTGAGGGAGTGCTGCACTGTCGCAGGGTCAGTACTGTGGGAGAGCTGCACTGTCAGAGGTTCAGTACTGAGGGAGTGCTGCACTGTCAGAGGTTCAGTACTGAGGGAGAGCTGCACTGTCGCAGGGTCAGTACTGTGGGAGAGCTGCACTGTCAGAGGTTCAGTATTGAGGGAGTGCTGCAATGTAAGAAGTTCAGTCCAGAGAGTGTGCTACACTCAGTGGTTCAGTACTGATGGAGTGCTGCATGGTCAGAGGGTATATAATGCGGGAGAGCTGCACTGTCGGAGGGTCAGTACTGAGGGAGAGCTGCATTGTTGGAGGGTAAATACTGAGGGAGAGCTGTGCTGGTAGGTGGTCAGTACTGGGGGAGAGCTGCACGGTCGGAGGGTATATAATGCGGGAGAGCTGCACTGTCGAAGGGTCAATACTGAGGGAGAGCTGCATTGTTGGAGGGTAAATACTGAGGGAGAGCTGTGCTGGTAGGTGGTCAGTACTGAGGGAGAGCTGCACTGTCGGAGGGTCAGTTCTGAGGGAGCGCTGCACTGTCAGAGGGTCAGTACTGAGGGAGTTCTGCACTGTCAGAGGTATTGTACTGAAATTAGGCCACACTGTCGGAGAGCCAATACAGGGTCACTTCCACACTGTCAGACAGTGAGTACTGAGGGAGTGCATCACTATCAGAGGATCAGTGTGGAGGGAGTGCAGCATTCTCAGAGGGACAGTGTGGAGGGTGTACAGCATTGTCAGAGGGTCAGTGTGGGGGGAGTGCAGCATTGTGAGAGGGTCAGTGTGGAGGGACTGCAGCATTGTCAGAGGATCAGTGTGGAGGGAGTGCAGTATTGTCAGGTGGTCAGTGTGGAGGGAGAGCAGCATTGTCAGAGGGTCAGTGTGGAGGGAGTGCAGCATTGTCAGAGGATCAGTGTGGAGGGAGTGCAGCATTGTCAGAGTGTTAGTGTGGGGAGAGAGCAGCATTGTCAGATGGTCAGTGTGGGGGAGTGCAGCATTGTGAGAGGATCAGTGTGGAGGTAGTGCAGCATTGTCACAGGATCAGTGTGGGGGGAGTGCAGCATTGTCAGAGGAACAGTGTGGAGGGAGTGCAGCATTATCAGAGGATCAGTGTGATGGGAGTGCAGCCTTGTCAGGGGGTCTGTGTGTGGGATGGCAGCATTGTCAGAGGGTCAGTGTGGAGGGAGTGCAGCATTGTCAGATGGTCAGTCTGGGGGTTGTGCAGCATTGTGTGAGGGTCAGTGTGGAGGGAATGCAGCATTGTCAGAGGATCAGTATGGAGGGAGTGCAGCATTGTCAGAGGGTCAGTGTGGAGGGAGTGCAGCATTGTCAGTTGATCAGTGCGGGGGGAGTGCAGAATTGTCAGAGGTTCAGTGTGGAGGGAGTGCAGCATTATCAGAGGATCAGTGTGAAGGGAGTGCTGTATTGTCAGAGGATCAGTGTGGAGGGAGTGCAGCATTGTCAGAGGGTCAGTGTGCAGGGAGTGCAGCATTATCGGAGGGTCAGTGTGGAGGGAGTTCTGCACTGTCAGAGGGTCAGTGTGGAGGGAGTGCAGCATTGTCAGAGGATCAGTACTGAGGGAGAGCTGCATTGTCAGAGGGTCAGTTCTGAGGGAGTGCTGCACTGTCTGAGGGTCAGTATTGAGGGATTGCAGCACTGTCAGAGGGTCAGTATTGAGGGAGTGCTGCACTGGCGAAGGCTCAGTACTGAGGGAGTGCAGCACTGTCTGAATGTCAGTGCTGAGGGAGTGCTGCACTGTCAAATGTTCAGTTCTGAGGGAGTGCAGCACTGTTGGATGGTCAGTACTGAGGAAGTGCAGCATTGTCAGAGGGTGAGTGTGGAGGGAGTGCAGCATTTTCAGAGGATCTGTTCTGAGGGAGAGCTGCACTGTCAGAAGGTCAGCACTGAGGGAGTGCAGCACTGTGAGAGGGTCAGTATTGAGGGAATGCTACAGTGTAAGAGGGTCAATCCAGAGAAACTGCTACACTCAGAGGTTCAGTACTGATGGAGTTCTGCACTGTCAGAGGGTCTGCACTGCAGGAGAGCTGCACTGTCGGATGGTCAGTACTAAGGGAGAGCTGCATTGTTGGAGAATAAATACTGAGGGAGAGCTGCGCTGGTCGAGGGTCAGTACTGGGGGAGAGCTGCACTGCCGGAGGGTCAGTACTGAGGGAGAGCTGCACTGTCAATGGGTCAGTACTGAGGGAGTGCTGCACTGTAAGAGGTATTGTCCTGAGATTGGGCCACACTGTCGGAGTCAGTACATGGTCACTTCCACACTGTCAGAGAATAAGTAGTGAGGGAGTGCATCACTATCAGATGATCAGTGTGGAGGGAGTGCAGCATTGTCAGAGGATCAGTGTGGGTGGAGTGCAGCATTATCAGAGGGTCAGTGTGGAGGGAGTGCAGCATTGTCAGAGGGTCAGTGTGGAGGGAATGCTGCATTGTCAGAGGGTCAGTGTGGAGGGAATGCAGCATTGTCAGAGGTTCAGTGTTGGGGGAGTGCAGCATTGTCAGAGAAACAGTGTGGGGGGAGTGCAGCATTGTCAGAGGATCTGTGTGGAGGGAGTGCAGCATTGTCAGGTGGTCAGTGTGGAGGGAGAGCAGCATTGTCATAGGGTCAGTGTGGAGGGAGTGCAGCATTGTCAGAGGATCAGTGTGGAGGGAGTGCAGCATTGTCAGAGTGTCAGTGTGGGGAGAGAGCAGCATTGTCAGATGGTCAGTGTGGGGGGAGTGCAGCAGTGTGAGAGGATCAGTGTGGAGGGAGTGCAGCATTGTCACAGGATCAGTGTGGGGGTGTGCAGCATTGTCAGAGGAACAGTTTGGAGGGAGTGCAGCATTATCAGAGGATCAGTGTGCTGGGAGTGCAGCCTTGTCAGGGGGTCTGTGTGTGGGATGGCAGCATTGTCAGAGGGTCAGTGTGGAGGGAGTGCAGCATTGTCAGATGGTCAGTCTGGGGGTTGTGCAGCATTGTGTGAGGGTCAGTGTGGAGGGAATGCAGCATTGTCAGAGGATCAGTATGGAGGGAGTGCAGCATTGTCAGAGGGTCAGTGTGGAGGGAGTGCAGCATTGTCAGGTGATCAGTGCGGGGGGAGTGCAGAATTGTCAGAGGTTCAGTGTGGAGGGAGTGCAGCATTATCAGAGGATCAGTGTGAAGGGAGTGCTGTATTGTCAGAGGATCAGTGTGGAGGGAGTGCAGCATTGTCAGAGGGTCAGTGTGCAGGGAGTGCAGCATTATCGGAGGGTCAGTGTGGAGGGAGTTCTGCACTGTCAGAGGGTCAGTGTGGAGGGAGTGCAGCATTGTCAGAGGATCAGTACTGAGGGAGAGCTGCATTGTCAGAGGGTCAGTTCTGAGGGAGTGCTGCACTGTCTGAGGGTCAGTATTGAGGGATTGCAGCACTGTCAGAGGGTCAGTATTGAGGGAGTGCTGCACTGGCGAAGGCTCAGTACTGAGGGAGTGCAGCACTGTCTGAATGTCAGTGCTGAGGGAGTGCTGCACTGTCAAATGTTCAGTTCTGAGGGTATGCAGCACTGTTGGATGGTCAGTACTGAGGAAGTGCAGCATTGTCAGAGGGTGAGTGTGGAGGGAGTGCAGCATTTTCAGAGGATCTGTTCTGAGGGAGTGCTGCACTGTCTGAGGGTCAGTATTGAGGGATTGCAGCACTGTCAGAGGGTCAGTATTGAGGGAGTGCTGCACTGGCGAAGGCTCAGTACTGAGGGAGTGCAGCACTGTCTGAATGTCAGTGCTGAGGGAGTGCTGCACTGTCAAATGTTCAGTTCTGAGGGTATGCAGCACTGTTGGATGGTCATAGAACATAGAACATAGAACATAGAAGGATACAGCGCAGTACAGGCCCTTCGGCCCTCGATGTTGCGCCGACCGAATCCTACCTAACCTATACTAGCCCAATAACTTCCAAATGCCTATCCAATGCCCGCTTAAATGACCATAAACAGTACTGAGGAAGTGCAGCATTGTCAGAGGGTGAGTGTGGAGGGAGTGCAGCATTTTCAGAGGATCTGTTCTGAGGGAGAGCTGCACTGTCAGAAGGTCAGCACTGAGGGAGTGCAGCACTGTGAGAGGGTCAGTATTGAGGGAATGCTACAGTGTAAGAGGGTCAATCCAGAGAAACTGCTACACTCAGAGGTTCAGTACTGATGGAGTTCTGCACTGTCAGAGGGTCTGCACTGCAGGAGAGCTGCACTGTCGGATGGTCAGTACTAAGGGAGAGCGGCATTGTTGGAGAATAAATACTGAGGGAGAGCTGCGCTGGTAGAGGGTCAGTACTGGGGGAGAGCTGCATTGTTGGAGGGTAAATACTGACGGAGAGCTGAGCTGTTAGAGGGTCAATACTGGGGAAGAGCTGCACCATCAGAGGGTCAGTACTGAGGTAGTGCCTCATTGCCAGAGGGTCAGTACTGAGGGAGTGCTGCACTGTCAATGGGTCAGTACTGAGGGAGTGCTGCACTGTAAGAGGTATTGTCCTGAGATTGGGCCACACTGTCGGAGTCAGTACATGGTCACTTCCACACTGTCAGAGAATAAGTAGTGAGGGAGTGCATCACTATCAGATGATCAGTGTGGAGGGAGTACAGCATTGTCAGAGGATCAGTGTGGGTGGAGTGCAGCATTATCAGAGGGTCAGTGTGGAGGGAGTGCAGCATTGTCAGAGGGTCAGTGTGGAGGGAGTGCTGCATTGTCAGAGGGTCAGTGTGGAGGGAATGCAGCATTGTCAGAGGTTCAGTGTTGGGGGAGTGCAGCATTGTCAGAGAAACAGTGTGGGGGGAGTGCAGCATTGTCAGAGGATCAGTATGGATGGATTGCAGCATTGTCTGTGGGTCAGTGTTGGGGCAGGGCCGCATTTTCAGAGGGTCAGTGTGGAGGTAGTGCAGCATTGTCAGAGGATCAGTGTGTAGGGAGTGCAGCATTGTCAGAGGGTCAGTGTGGAGGGAGTGCTGCACTGTCAGAGGGTCAGTACTGAGGGAGTGCTGCACTGTCTGAGGGTCAGTACACAGGGAGTGCTACAATGTCGAAGGGTCTGCACTGAGGGAGTGCAGCACTGTCGGAGGGTCAGTGCTGAGGGTGTGCTGCACTGTAACAGGGTAAGTTTTGAGGGAGTGCTGCACTGTCAGAGGTTCAACACTGAGGGAGTGCTGCACTGTCAGAGGGTCAGTACTGAGGGAGTGCTGCACTGTCGGAGGGTCAGTACTGAGGGAGTGCTGCACAGTCAGTGGGTCAGTACTGAGGTAGTGCATCACTGTGAGAGGGTCAGTACTGAGGGCGTGCTACACTGTCAGAAGTATTGTCCTGAGAGTGGGCCACACTGTCGGAGACTCTGTACAGGGTCACTTCCACACTGTCAGAGAGACAGTACTGATGGAGTGCATCACTGTCAGAGGGTCAGTGTGGAGAGAGTGCAGCATTGTCAGAGGGTCAGTGTGGAGGGAGTGCTGCATGGTCAGAGGGTCAGTGTGGAGGGAGTGCTGCATTGTCTGCGGGTCTGTGTGGTGGGGGTGCAGCATTTACAGAGGATCAGTGTGGAGGAGTGCAGCATTGTCAGAGGATCATTGCGGAGAGAGTGCAGCATTATCAGAGGATCAGTGTGGAGGGAGTGCAGCATTGTCCGAGAAACAGTGTCGGGGGAGTGCAGCATTGTCAGAGGATCAGTCTGGAGGGAGTGCAGCATTTTCAGAGGATCAGTGTGGAGGGAGTGCAGCATTGTCAGAGGGAGAGTGTGGAGGGAGTGTTGCACTGTCAGAGGGTCAGGACTGAGGGAGAGCTGTACTGTCTGAGGGTCAGTACACAGGGAGTGCTGCAATGTCGAAGGGTCTGTACTGAGGGAGTGCAGCACTGTTGGAGGGTCAGTGCTGAGGGTGTGCTGCACTGTCAGAGATTCAGTACTGAGGGAGTGCAGCACTGTTGGAGGGACAGTACTGAGGGAATGCAGCATTGTCAGAGGGTCAGTGTGTAGGGATATCAGCATTGCCAGAGGGCCAGTGTGGACGGAAGCAGCATTGTCAGAGGGTCAGTGTGGAGGGAGTGCAGCATTGTCAGAGGATCCGTGTGGAGGGAGTGCAGCATTGTCAGAGGATCAGTGAGGAGAGAGTGCAGCATTGTCAGAGGGTCAGTGTGGAGGGAGTGCAGCATTATCAAACGGTCAGTGTGGAGGGAGTGCAGCATTGTCAGAGAAACAGTGTGGAGGGAGTGTAGCATTATCAGAAGATCAGTGAGGGGTAAGTGCAGCATTGTCAGAGGGTCAGTGTGGTGGAGGGCAGCATTTTCAGAGGGTCAGTGTGGAGTGAGTGCAGCATTGTCAGGGGGTCAGTGTGGAGTGAGTGCAGCATTGTCAGAGGGTCAGTGTGGTGGGGGTGCAGCATTAATGGAGGATCAGTGTGGAGGGAGTGCAGCATTGTCAGAGGATCAGTACTGAGGTAGAGCTGCACTGTCAGAGGGTCAGTTCTGTGGGACTGCTGCACTGTCAGAGGGTCAGTACTGAGGGAGTGCTGCACTGTCTGAGGGTAAGTACTGAGGGAGTGCTGCACTGTCGAAGTGTCTGTACTGAGGGAGTGCAGCACTGTTGGAGGGACAGTACTGAGGGAGTGCAGCATTGTCAGAGGGTCAGTGTGGAGGGAGTGCAGCATTGTCAGAGGATCAACACTGAGGGAGTGCTGCACTGTCGGAGGGTCAACACTGAGGGAGTGCTGCACTGTCAGAGGGTCAGTCCGGAGGGAGTGCTGCACTGTCGGAGGGTCAGTACTGAAGGAGTGCTGCACTGTCAGAGGGTCAGTACTGAGGGAGTGCTGCACTGTCAGAGGTATTGTCCTGAGATTGGGCCACACTGTCGGAGACTCAGAACATGGTCACTTCCACACTGTCAGAGAGTCAGTACTGATGGAGTGCATCACTATCGGAGGTTCAGTGTGGAGGGAGTGCAGCATTGTCAGAGGGTCAGTGTGGAGGGTGTGTAGCAATTTCATCGGTCAGTGTGGAGGGAGTGCAGCATTGTCAGAGGATCAGTATGGAGAGTTTGCAGCATTGTCGGAGGATCAGTGTGGAGGGATACCAGCATTGTCAGTGGATCAGTGTTGGGGCAGGGCAGCATTTTCAGAGGGTCAGTGTGGAGGGAGTGCATCATTGACAGAGGATCAGTGTGGCGGGAGTGCTGCACTGTCAGAGGGTCAGTACTGAGGGAGTGCTGCACTGTCTGAGGGTCAGTACACCGGGAGTGCTGCAATGTCGAAGGGTCTGTACTGAGGGAGTGCAGCACTGTCGGAGGGTCAGGGTGGCGGGAGTACTGCACTGTCAGAGGGTCAGTGCTGAGGGAGTGCTGCACTGTCTGAGGGTCAGTACACAGGGAGTGCTGCAATGTCCAAGTGTCTGTACTGAGGGAGTGCTGCACTGTTAGAGGGTCAGTACTGAGGGAGTGCAGCATTGTCAGAGGGTCAGTGTGGAGGGAGTGCAGCATTGTCAGGGGGGTCAGTGTGGAGAGAGCGCAACATTTCCAGAGGGTCAATGTGGAGGAGAGTTGCACTGTCAGAGGGTCAGTGTGGTGTTGGTGCAGCATTGTCAGAGGATCAGTGTGGAGGCAGTGCAGAATTGTCAAAGAATCGGTGTGGAGGGAGTGCAGCATTTTCAGAGGGTCAGTGTGGAGGGAGTGCAGCATTGTCAGAGGGTCAGTGTGGAGAGAGTGCATCACTGTCAGAGGGTCAGTGTGGAGGGAGTGCAGCATTGTCAGAGGATCAGTGTGGAGGGTGTGCAGCATTGTCAGAGGGTCAATGTGGAGGAGTGTTGCACTGTCAGAGGGTCAGTGTGGTGGTGGTGCAGCATTGTCAGAGGATCAGTGTGGAGGGAGTGTAGCAATTTCAGAGGATCAGTGTGGAGGGAGTGCAGCATTGTCAGGGGGTCATGTGGAGGGAATGCAGCATTGTCAGAGGGTCAGTGTGGAGGGAGTGCAGCATTGTCAGAGGGTCAGTGTTGGGGGAGTGCAGCATTGTCAAAGGGTCAGTGTGGAGGGGGTGCAGCATTGTCAGAGGATCAGTGTGGAGGGAGTGTAGCAATTTCAGAGGATCAGTGTGAAGGGAATGCAGCATTGTCTGTGGGTCAGTGTGGAGGGAGTGCATCATTGTCAGAGGGTCAGTATGGAGGGTATGCAGCATTGTCAGAGGGTCAGTGTGGAGGGAGTGCTGCATTGTCAGAGGGTCAGTGTGGTGGGGGTGCAGCATTTTCAGACGATCAGTGTGGAGGGAGTGCAGCATTGTCAGAGGGTCAGTGTGGAGAGAGTGCATCACTGTCAGAGGGTCAGTGTGGAGGGTATGCAGCATTGTCAGAGGGTCAGTGTGGAGGGAGTGCTGCATTGTCAGAGGGTCAGTGTGGTGGGGGTGCAGCATTTTCAGACGATCAGTGTGGAGGGAGTGCAGCATTGTCAGAGGGTCAGTGTGGAGAGAGTGCATCACTGTCAGAGGGTCAGTGTGGAGGGTATGCAGCATTGTCAGAGGGTCAGTGTGGAGGGAGTGCTGCATTGTCAGAGGGTCAGTGTGGAGGGAGTGCAGCATTATCAGAGGGTCAGTGGGGAGGGAGTGCAGCATTGTCAGAGGATCAGTGTGGGGGGGATGCAGCATCATCAGAGGTTCAGTGTCGGGGGAGTGCAGCATTGTCAGAGCATCAGTATGGAGTGATTGCAGCATTGTCAGAGGATCAGGGTGGAGGGAGTTCCGCATTGTCAGAGGGTCAGTGTGGAGGGAGTGCTGCACTGTCAGAGGTTCAGTACTGAGGGAGTGCAGAACTGTTGGAGGGTCAGTACTGAGGGAGTGCCGCATTGTCAGAGGGTCAGTGTGGAGGGAGTGCAGCATTGTCAGAGGATCCGTGTGGAGGGGGTGCAGCATTGTCACGGGGTCAGTGCGGTGGGAGCGCAGCATTTCCAGAGGGTCAATGTGGAGGAGAGTTGCACTGTCAGAGGGTCAGTGTGGTGGGGGTGCAGCATTGTCAGAGAAACAGTGTGGAGGGAGTGCAGCATTATCAGAAGATCAGTGAGGGGTAAGTGCAACATTGTCAGAGGGTCAGTGTTAGGGGAGTGCAGCATTTTCAGAGGGTCAGTGTGGAGGGAGTGCAGCATTGTCAGAGGATCAGTACTGAGGGAGTGCTGCACTGTCGGAGGGTCAGTACTGAGGGAGTGCTGCACTGTCAGAGGGTCAGTACTGAGGGAGTGCTGCACTGTCAGAGGTATTGTCCTGAGATTGGGACACACTGTCGGAGACTCAGAACATGGTCACTTCCACACTGTCAGAGAGTCAGTACTGATGGATTGCGTCAATATCAGAGTTTCAGTGTGGAGGGAGAGCAGCATTGGCAGAGTGTCAGTACTGATGGAGTGCATCACTGTCAGAGGGTCAGTATGGAGGGAGTGCAGCATTGTCAGAGGATCAGTATGGAGGGATTGCAGCACTGTCAGAGGATCAGTGTGGAGGGAGTTCAGAATTGTCAGAGGATGAGTTTGTAGGGCGAGCTGCACTGTCAGAGGGTCAGTACTGAGGGAGTGCTGCACTGTTTGAGGGTCAGTACACAGGGAGTGCTGCAATGTCGAAGGGTCTGTACTGAGGGAGTGCAGCACTGTCGGAAGGTCAGTGCTGACGGTGTGCTGAACTGTCAGAGGTTCAGTACTGAGGGAGTGCAGCACTGTTAGAGGGTCAGTAATGAGGGAGTGCAGCATTGTCAGCGGGTCAGTGTGTAGGGAGTTCAGCATTGTCAGAGGGTCAGTGTGGAGGGAGTGCAGCATTGTCAGAGTGTCAGGGTGGAGGGAGTGCAGCATTGTCAGAGGATCCGTGGGGAGGGAGTGCAGAATTGTCAGGGGGTCAGTGTGGAGGGATTGCATCATTGTCAGAGGGTCAGTGTGGAGGGAATGCAGCATTGTCAGAGGATCAGTGTCGAGGGAGTGCAGAGTTATCAGTGGATCAGTGTGTAAGGAGTGCAGCATTGTCAGAGGATCAGTGTGGATGGAGTGCAGCATTGCCAGAGGGTCAGTGTGGAGGGAGTGCAGCATTGTCAGGGGGTCAGTGTTGGGGGAGTGCAGCATTGACAGAGGGTCAGTGTGGAGTGAGTGCAGCATTAATAGAGGATCAGTGTGGAGGGAGTGCGGCAATGTCGAAGGGTCTGTATTAAGGGAGTGCTGCACTGTCTGAGGGTCAGTACTGAGGGAGTGCTGCAATGTCGAAGGGTCTGTACTGAGGGAGTGAAGCACTGTCGGACGGTCAATGCTGAGGGTGTGCTGCACTGTCAGAGTTTCAGTACTGAGGGAGTGCAGCACTGTTAGAGGGTCAGTACTGAGGGATTGCAGCATTGTCAGAGCGTCAGTGTTGAGGGAGTGCTGCATTGTCAGAGGGTCTGTGTGGAGGGAGTGCAGCATTGTCAGGGGGTCAGTGTGGAGGGAGTGCAGCATTGTCAGAGGGTCAGTGTGGAGGGAGTGCAGCATTGTCATAGGATCCGTGTGGGGGCAGTTCAGCATTGTCACAGGATCAGTGTGGAGGGAGTGCACCATTGTCAGAGGTTCTGTGTGGGGGGAGTGCAGATATGTCAGAGGATCAGTGTGGAGGGAGTGCAGCATTGTCTGAGAAACAGTGTGGAGGAAGTGCAGCATTATCAGAAGATCAGTGAGGGGTAAGTGCAACATTGTCAGCGGGTCAGTGTTGGGGGAGGGCAGCATTTTCAGAGGGTCAGTGTGGAGGGAATGCAGCAGTGTCAGAGGATCAGTGTGGAGGGAGTGCAGCATTGTCAGTGGGTCAGTGTGGAGGGAGTGCAGCATTGTCAGAGGATCAGTGTGGAGGGAGTGCCGCATGTCTGAGAAACAGTGTGGAGGAAGTGCAGCATTATCAGAAGATCAGTGAGGGGTAAGTGCAACATTGTCAGCGGGTCAGTGTTGGTGGAGGGCAGTATTTTAATACGGTCAGTGTGGAGGGAATGCAGAAGTGTCAGAGGATCAGTGTGGAGGGAGTGCAGCATTGTCAGAGGGTCAGTGTGGGGGGAGTGCAGCATTGTCAGAGGATCAGTGTCGAGGGAGTGCAGCATTATCAGAGGGTCAGTGTGGAGGGAGTGCAACATTGTCAGAGGGTCAATGTGGAGGGAGTGCAGAAATGTCAGGGGGTCAGTATGGAGGGAGCGCAGCATTTCCAGAGGGTCAATGTGGAGGAGTGTTGCACTGTCAGAGGGTCAGTGTGGAGGGGGTGCAGCATTATCAGACGGTCAGTGTGGGGAGAGTGCGGCATTGTCAGGGGGTCAGTGTGGGGGGAATGCAGCATCATCAGATATTCAGTGTGCGGGGAGTGCAGTATTGTCAGAGAAACAGTGTGGGAGGAGTGCAGCATTATCAGAGTGTCAGTGTGGAGTGAGTGCAAAATTGTCAGAGGGTCAGTGTGGAGGGAGTGCAGCATTGTCAGAGGGTCAGTGTGGAGGGAGTGCTGAATTGTCAGAGGATCAGTATGGAGGGATTGCAGCATTGTCAGAGGGTCAGTGTGGGTGGAGTGCAGGATTGTCAGAGATCAGTGTGGAGGGAGTGCAGCATTATCAGAGGATCAGTGTCGAGGGAGTGCAGCATTGTCGGAGGATCAGTGTGGAGGAAGTGCAGCATTTTCAGATGGTCAGTTTGGAGGGCGTGCAGAATTGTCAGGGGGTCAGTGTGGAGGGAGTGCAGTAGTATCAGAGTATCAGTGTGGATGGAGTGCAGCATTATCAGAGGATCATTGTGGAGGGAGTGCAGCATTGTCAGGGGGTCAGTGTGGAGGGAGTGCAGCATTGTCAGAGGATCAGTGTCGAGGGAGTGCAGCATTATCAGAGGATCATTGTGGAGGGAGTGCAGCATTGTCAGGGGGTCAGTGTGGAGGGAGAGCAGCATTTTCAGAGGGTCAGTGTGGAGGGAGTGCAGCATTGTCAGAGGATCAGTGTGGGGGGAGTGCGACATTGTCAGAGGGTCAGTGCTGAGGGAGTGCTGCACAGTGAGAGGGTCAGTACTGAGGGAGTGCTGCACTGTCAGAGGGTCAGTACTGAGGGAATGCAGCACTGTCAGAGGGTCAGTACTGAGGGAGTGCAGCATTGTCAGAGTATCAGTGTGGAGGTGGTGCAGTATTGTCAGAGGATCAGTGTGGAGGGAGTGCAGCATTGCCAGAGGGTCTGTGTGGAGGGAGTACAGCATTATCAGAGGGACAGTGTTGAGGTAGTGCAGCATTGTCAGTGTGTCATTGAGGATGGAGTGCAGCATTGTCAGAGGATCAGTACTGAGGGAGAGCTGCACTGTCACTGGGTCCGTACTGAGAGAGTGCTGCACTGTCAGAGTGTCGGTACGGAGGGAGTACAGAATTATCAGAGGGTCAGTGTGGAGGGAGTGCAGCATTGTCAGAGGGTCAGTGTGGAGGAAATGCAGACTTGTCAGAGGGTCAGTGTGGAGGTAGTGCAGCATTTTCAGAGGGTCAGTGTGGGGGGAGTGCAGCATTGTCAGAGGGTTAGTGTGGGGGGAGAGCAGCATTGTCAGAGTGTCAGTGTGGAGTGAGTGCCGCACTGTCATAGGGTCAATGTCGAGGGAGTGCTGCACTGTCAGAGTGTCAGTGTGGAGTGAGTGCAATATTGTCAGAGTGTCAGTGTGGAGGGAATGCAGCCTTGTCAGAGGGTCAGTGTGGAGGGAGTGCAGCATTTTCAGAGGGTCAGTGTGGGGGGAGTGCAGCATTGTCAGATTGTTAGAGTCGGGGGAGTGCAGAATTGTCAGAGGATCAGTGTGGAGGGTGTGCAGCATTATCAGAGTATCAGTGTCGAGGGAGTGCAGCATTGTCAGAGGATCAGTGTGGGGCGAGTGCAGCATTGTCAGAGGATCAGTGACGAGGGTGTGCAGCATTGTCAGAGGGTCAGTGTGGGGGGAGTGCAGCATTGTCAGAGGATCAGTGTCGAGGGAGTGCAGCATTGTCAGAGGATCAGTGTCGAGGGAGTGCAGCATTATCAGAGGGTCAGTGTGGAGGGAGTGCAACATTGTCAGAGGGTCAATGTGGAGGGAGTGCAGCATTGTCAGGGGGTCAGTATGGAGGGAGCGCAGCATTTCCAGAGGGTCAATGTTGAGGAGTGTTGCACTGTCAGAGGGTCAGTGTGGAGGGGGTGCAGCATTATCAGACGGTCAGTGTGGGGAGAGTGCGGCATTGTCAGAGGGTCAGTGTGGGGAGAATGCAGCATCATCAGAGCTTCAGTGTGGGGGGAGTGCAGTATTGTCAGAGAAACAGTGTGGGTGGAGTGCAGCATTATCAGAGTGTCAGTGTGGAGTGAGTGCAAAATTGTCAGAGGATCAGTATGGAGGGATTGCAGCATTGTCAGAGGGTCAGTGTGGGTGGAGTGCAGGATTGTCAGAGGATCAGTGTGGAGGGAGTGCAGCATTATAAGAGGGTCAGTGTCGAGGGAGTGCAGCATTGTCAGAGGATCAGTGTGGGGGGAATGCAGCATCATCAGAGCTTCAGTGTGGGGGGAGTGCAGTAATGTCAGAGAAACAGTGTGGAGGGAGTGCAGCATTGTCAGAGGGTCAGTGTGGAGGGAGTGCTGAATTGTCAGAGGATCAGTGTGTAGGGAGTGCAGCATTGTCGGAGGATCAGTGTGGAGGAAGTGCAGCATTTTCAGAGGGTCAGTTTGGAGGGAGTGCAGAATTGTCAGGGGGTCAGTGTGGAGGGAGTGCAGTAGTGTCAGAGGATCAGTATGGATGGAGTGCAGCATTATCAGAGGATAATTGTGGAGGGAGTGCAGCATTGTCAGTGGGTCAGTGTGGAGGGAGTGCAAAATTGTCAGAGGGTCAGTGTGGAGGGAGTGCAGCATTGTCAGAGGATCAGTGTCGAGGGAGTGCAGCATTATCAGAGGATCATTGTGGAGGGAGTGCAGCATTGTCAGGGGGTCAGTGTGGAGGGAGTGCAGCATTTTCAGAGGGTCAGTGTGGAGGGAGTGCAGCATTGTCAGAGGATCAGTGTGGGGGGAGTGCTACATTGTCAGAGGGTCAGTGCTGAGGGAGTGCTGCACAGTGAGAGGGTCAGTACTGAGGGAGTGCTGCACTGTCAGAGGGTCAGTACTGAGGGAGTGCTGCACTGTCAGAGGGTCAGTACTGAGGGAGTGCCACAGTGTCAGATGTTCAGTACTGAGGGAATGCCGCAGTGTCAGATGGTCAGTACTGAGGGAATGCTGCACTGTCAGAGGGTCAGTACTGAGGGAGTGCAGCATTGTCAGAGGATCAGTGTGGAGGGGGTGCAGCATTGTCAGAGGATCAGTGTGGCGGGAGTGCAGCATTTTCAGAGGGTCAGTGTGGAGGGAGTGCAGATATGTCAGAGGATCAGTGTGGAGGGAGTGCAGCATTGTCTGAGAAACAGTGTGGAGGAAGTGCAGCATTATCAGAAGATCAGTGAGGGGTAAGTGCAACATTGTCAGCGGGTCAGTGTTGGGGGAGGGCAGCATTTTCAGAGGGTCAGTGTGGAGGGAATGCAGCAGTGTCAGAGGATCAGTGTGGAGGGAGTGCAGCATTGTCAGTGGGTCAGTGTGGAGGGAGTGCAGCATTGTCAGAGGATCAGTGTGGAGGGAGTGCCGCATGTCTGAGAAACAGTGTGGAGGAAGTGCAGCATTATCAGAAGATCAGTGAGGGGTAAGTGCAACATTGTCAGCGGGTCAGTGTTGGTGGAGGGCAGTATTTTAATACGGTCAGTGTGGAGGGAATGCAGAAGTGTCAGAGGATCAGTGTGGAGGGAGTGCAGCATTGTCAGAGGGTCAGTGTGGGGGGAGTGCAGCATTGTCAGAGGATCAGTGTCGAGGGAGTGCAGCATTATCAGAGGGTCAGTGTGGAGGGAGTGCAACATTGTCAGAGGGTCAATGTGGAGGGAGTGCAGAAATGTCAGGGGGTCAGTATGGAGGGAGCGCAGCATTTCCAGAGGGTCAATGTGGAGGAGTGTTGCACTGTCAGAGGGTCAGTGTGGAGGGGTGCAGCATTATCAGACGGTCAGTGTGGGGAGAGTGCGGCATTGTCAGGGGGTCAGTGTGGGGGGAATGCAGCATCATCAGATATTCAGTGTGCGGGGAGTGCAGTATTGTCAGAGAAACAGTGTGGGAGGAGTGCAGCATTATCAGAGTGTCAGTGTGGAGTGAGTGCAAAATTGTCAGAGGGTCAGTGTGGAGGGAGTGCAGCATTGTCAGAGGGTCAGTGTGGAGGGAGTGCTGAATTGTCAGAGGATCAGTATGGAGGGATTGCAGCATTGTCAGAGGGTCAGTGTGGGTGGAGTGCAGGATTGTCAGAGATCAGTGTGGAGGGAGTGCAGCATTATCAGAGGATCAGTGTCGAGGGAGTGCAGCATTGTCGGAGGATCAGTGTGGAGGAAGTGCAGCATTTTCAGATGGTCAGTTTGGAGGGCGTGCAGAATTGTCAGGGGGTCAGTGTGGAGGGAGTGCAGTAGTATCAGAGTATCAGTGTGGATGGAGTGCAGCATTATCAGAGGATCATTGTGGAGGGAGTGCAGCATTGTCAGGGGGTCAGTGTGGAGGGAGTGCAGCATTGTCAGAGGATCAGTGTCGAGGGAGTGCAGCATTATCAGAGGATCATTGTGGAGGGAGTGCAGCATTGTCAGGGGGTCAGTGTGGAGGGAGAGCAGCATTTTCAGAGGGTCAGTGTGGAGGGAGTGCAGCATTGTCAGAGGATCAGTGTGGGGGGAGTGCGACATTGTCAGAGGGTCAGTGCTGAGGGAGTGCTGCACAGTGAGAGGGTCAGTACTGAGGGAGTGCTGCACTGTCAGAGGGTCAGTACTGAGGGAATGCAGCACTGTCAGAGGGTCAGTACTGAGGGAGTGCAGCATTGTCAGAGTATCAGTGTGGAGGTGGTGCAGTATTGTCAGAGGATCAGTGTGGAGGGAGTGCAGCATTGCCAGAGGGTCTGTGTGGAGGGAGTACAGCATTATCAGAGGGACAGTGTTGAGGTAGTGCAGCATTGTCAGTGTGTCATTGAGGATGGAGTGCAGCATTGTCAGAGGATCAGTACTGAGGGAGAGCTGCACTGTCACTGGGTCCGTACTGAGAGAGTGCTGCACTGTCAGAGTGTCGGTACGGAGGGAGTACAGAATTATCAGAGGGTCAGTGTGGAGGGAGTGCAGCATTGTCAGAGGGTCAGTGTGGAGGAAATGCAGACTTGTCAGAGGGTCAGTGTGGAGGTAGTGCAGCATTTTCAGAGGGTCAGTGTGGGGGGAGTGCAGCATTGTCAGAGGGTTAGTGTGGGGGGAGAGCAGCATTGTCAGAGTGTCAGTGTGGAGTGAGTGCCGCACTGTCATAGGGTCAATGTCGAGGGAGTGCTGCACTGTCAGAGTGTCAGTGTGGAGTGAGTGCAATATTGTCAGAGTGTCAGTGTGGAGGGAATGCAGCCTTGTCAGAGGGTCAGTGTGGAGGGAGTGCAGCATTTTCAGAGGGTCAGTGTGGGGGGAGTGCAGCATTGTCAGATTGTTAGAGTCGGGGGAGTGCAGAATTGTCAGAGGATCAGTGTGGAGGGTGTGCAGCATTATCAGAGTATCAGTGTCGAGGGAGTGCAGCATTGTCAGAGGATCAGTGTGGGGCGAGTGCAGCATTGTCAGAGGATCAGTGACGAGGGTGTGCAGCATTGTCAGAGGGTCAGTGTGGGGGGAGTGCAGCATTGTCAGAGGATCAGTGTCGAGGGAGTGCAGCATTGTCAGAGGATCAGTGTCGAGGGAGTGCAGCATTATCAGAGGGTCAGTGTGGAGGGAGTGCAACATTGTCAGAGGGTCAATGTGGAGGGAGTGCAGCATTGTCAGGGGGTCAGTATGGAGGGAGCGCAGCATTTCCAGAGGGTCAATGTTGAGGAGTGTTGCACTGTCAGAGGGTCAGTGTGGAGGGGGTGCAGCATTATCAGACGGTCAGTGTGGGGAGAGTGCGGCATTGTCAGAGGGTCAGTGTGGGGAGAATGCAGCATCATCAGAGCTTCAGTGTGGGGGGAGTGCAGTATTGTCAGAGAAACAGTGTGGGTGGAGTGCAGCATTATCAGAGTGTCAGTGTGGAGTGAGTGCAAAATTGTCAGAGGATCAGTATGGAGGGATTGCAGCATTGTCAGAGGGTCAGTGTGGGTGGAGTGCAGGATTGTCAGAGGATCAGTGTGGAGGGAGTGCAGCATTATAAGAGGGTCAGTGTCGAGGGAGTGCAGCATTGTCAGAGGATCAGTGTGGGGGGAATGCAGCATCATCAGAGCTTCAGTGTGGGGGGAGTGCAGTAATGTCAGAGAAACAGTGTGGAGGGAGTGCAGCATTGTCAGAGGGTCAGTGTGGAGGGAGTGCTGAATTGTCAGAGGATCAGTGTGTAGGGAGTGCAGCATTGTCGGAGGATCAGTGTGGAGGAAGTGCAGCATTTTCAGAGGGTCAGTTTGGAGGGAGTGCAGAATTGTCAGGGGGTCAGTGTGGAGGGAGTGCAGTAGTGTCAGAGGATCAGTATGGATGGAGTGCAGCATTATCAGAGGATAATTGTGGAGGGAGTGCAGCATTGTCAGTGGGTCAGTGTGGAGGGAGTGCAAAATTGTCAGAGGGTCAGTGTGGAGGGAGTGCAGCATTGTCAGAGGATCAGTGTCGAGGGAGTGCAGCATTATCAGAGGATCATTGTGGAGGGAGTGCAGCATTGTCAGGGGGTCAGTGTGGAGGGAGTGCAGCATTTTCAGAGGGTCAGTGTGGAGGGAGTGCAGCATTGTCAGAGGATCAGTGTGGGGGGAGTGCTACATTGTCAGAGGGTCAGTGCTGAGGGAGTGCTGCACAGTGAGAGGGTCAGTACTGAGGGAGTGCTGCACTGTCAGAGGGTCAGTACTGAGGGAGTGCTGCACTGTCAGAGGGTCAGTACTGAGGGAGTGCCACAGTGTCAGATGTTCAGTACTGAGGGAATGCCGCAGTGTCAGATGGTCAGTACTGAGGGAATGCTGCACTGTCAGAGGGTCAGTACTGAGGGAGTGCAGCATTGTCAGAGGATCAGTGTGGAGGGGGTGCAGCATTGTCAGAGGATCAGTGTGGCGGGAGTGCAGCATTTTCAGAGGGTCAGTGTGGAGGGAGTGCAGCATTGTCAGAGGATCAGTGTGGGGGGAGTGCTACATTGTCAGAGGGTCAGTGCTGAGGGAGTGCTGCACTGTCAGAGGGTCAGTACTGAGGGAGTGCTGCACTGTCGGAGGGTCAGTACTGAGGGAGAGCTGCATTGTTGGAGCGTAGATATTGAGGGAGAGCTGTGCTGGTAGCTGGTCAGTACTGGGGGAGAGCTGCACTGTCGGAGGGTCAGTACTGAGGGAGAGGTGCATTGTTGGAGTGTAAATACTGAGGGAGAGCTGAGCTGTTAGAGGGCCAGTACTGGGGTAGAGCTGCACCATCAGAGGGTCAGTAGTGAGGTAGTGCCTCATTGCCATAGGGTCAGTACTGAGGGAGTGCTGCACTGTCAATGGGTCAGTACTGAGGAAGTGCTGCACTGTCATAGTGTCAGTTCTGAGTGAACGTTGCACTGTCAGAGGGTCAGTACTGAGTGAGTGCTGCACTGTCAGATGTATTGTCCTGAGATTGGGCCACACTGTCGAAGAGTCAGTACATGGTCACTTCCACACTCTCAGAGAGTCAGTACTGAGGGAGTGCATCACTATCAGAGGATCAGTGTAGAGGGAGTGCATCACTTCAGAGGTTCAGTTCTGAGGAAGTGGATCACTGTTGGAGGGTCAGTAGTGAGGGAGTGCAGCATTGTCAGAGGGTGAGTGTGGAGGGAGTGCAACATTTTCAGAGGATCAGTACTGAGGGAGAGCTGCACTGTCAGAGGGTCAGAACTGAGGGAGTGCTGCACTGTCAGATGGTCAGTACTGTGGGAGAGCTGCACTGTCAGAAGGTCAGTACTGAGGGAGTGCAGCACTGTGAGAGGGTCAGTATTGAGGGAATGCTGCACTGTAAGAGGGTCAGTCCAGAAAGACCGATACACTTAGAGGTTCAGTACTGATGGAGTTCTGCACTGACAGAGGGACTGTACTGCAGGAGAGCTGCACTGTCGGAGGGTCAGTACTGAGGGAGAGCTGCATTGTTGGAGGGTAAATACTGAGGGAGAGCTGAGCTGTTAGAGGGCCAGTACTGGGGTAGAGCTGCACCATCAGAGGGTCAGTACTGAGGTATGGCCTCATTGCCAGATGGTCAGTACTGAGGGAGTGCTGCACTGACAATGGATCAATACTGAGGGACTGCTGCACTGTCAGAGGGTCAGTACTGAGGGAGTGCTGCACTGTAAGAGGTATTGTCCTGAGATTGGGCCACACTGTCGGAGAGTCAGTACATGGTCACTTCCACACTGTCAGACAGTCAGTAGTGAGGGAGTGCATCACTATCAGATGATCAGTGTGGAGAGAGTGCAGCATTGTCAGAGGATCAGTGTGGGGGGAGTGCAGCCTTGTCAGTGGATCAGTGTGGAGGGAGTGCAGCATTGTCAGAGGGTCAGTGTGGAGGGAGTGCAGCATTATCAGAGGATCAGTGTGGAGGGAGTGCAGCATTGTCAGAGGGTCAGTGTGCAGTGAGTGTAGCATTGTCAGAGGGTCAGTGTGGAGGGAGTGCAGCATTGTCAGAGGGTCAATGTGGAGGGAGTGCAGAATTGTCAGAGGTTCAGTGTTGGGGGAGGGCAGCATATTCAGAGGGTCAGTGTGGGAGGATTGCAGCATTGCCAGATGGTCAGTACTGAGGGAGTGCTGCACTGTCAATGGGTCAGTACTGAGGGAGTGCTGCACTGTCATAGTGTCAGTTCTGAGGGCGTGCTGCACTGTCAGAGGTATTGTCCTGAGATTGGTCCACACTGTCGGAGAGTCAGGACATGGTCACTTCCACACTGTCAGAATCAGTACTGAGGGAGTGCCTCACTATCAGAGGATCAGTGTGGAGAGAGTGCAGCATTGTCAGAGGATCAGTGTGGGGGGAGTGCAGCATTATCAGTGGATCAGTGTGGGGGGAGTGCAGCATTGTCAGAGAGTCAGTGTGGAGGGAGTGCAGCATTATCAGAGGATCAGTGTGGAGGGAGTGCAGCATTGTCAGAGGGTCTGTGTGCAGTGAGTGTAGCATTGTCAGAGGGTCAGTGTGCAGGGAGTGCAACATTGTCAGAGGATCAGTGTGGAGGGAGTGCACTGTAAGAGGGTCAGTTCAGAGAGAGTGCTACACTCAGAGGTTCAGTACGGATGGGGTGCTGCACTGTCAGAGGGTCTGTACTGCGGGAGAGCTGCACTGTCGGACGGTCAGTTCTGAGGGAGAGCTGCATTGTTGGAGGGTAAATACTGAGGGAGAGCAGCACTGGTAGAGGGTCAGTACAGAGGGAGAGCTGCACAATCAGAGAGGTCAGTACTGAGGTAGTGCCTCATTGCCAGACGGACACTACTGAGGGAGTGCTGCACTGTCAATGCGTCAGTACTTAATGAGTGCTGCCCTGTCATAGTGTCAGTTCTGAGTGAGCGCTGCACTGTCAGAGGATCAGTACTGAGGGAGTGCTGCACTGTCAGCGGTAATGTCCTGAGATTGGGCCACACTGTCGGAGAGTCAGTACATGGTCACTTTCACACTGTCAGAGAGTCAGTACTGAGGGAGTGCATCACTATCAGAGGATCAGTGTGGAGGGAGTGCAGCATTAGCGGAGGGTCAGTGTGGAGGGAGTGCAGCCTTGTCAGAGGGTCAGTGTGGAGGGAGTGCAGCATTTTCAGAGGGTCAGTGTGGGGGGAGTGCAGCATTGTCAGAGGGTCAGTGTTGGGGGAGTGCAGCATTGACAGAGGATCAGTGTGGAGGGAGTGCAGCATTATCAGAGGATCAGTGTCGAGGGAGTGCAGCATTGTCAGAGGATCAGTGTGGAGGGATTGCAGCACTGTCGGAGGATAAGTGTGGAGGAAGTGCAGCATTTTCAGAGGGTCAGTGTGGAGGGAGTGCAGAATTGTCGGGGGTCAGTGTGGAGGGAGTGCAGCAGTGTCAGAGGATCAGTGTGGAGGGAGTGCTGCATTGTCAGAGGGTCAGAGTGGAGGGAGTGCAGCATTGTCAGAGGATCAGTGACGAGGGAGTGCAGCATTTTCAGAGGGTCAGTGTGGAGGGAGTGCAGCACTGTCAGAGGGTCAATGTGGAGGGAGTGCTGCACTGTCAGAGTGTCAGTGTGGAGTGAGTGCAACATTGTCAGAGTGTCAGTGTGGAGGGAATGCAGCCTTGTCAGATGGTCAGTGTGGAGGCAGTGCAGCATTTTCAGAGGGTCAGTGTGGGGGGAGTGCAGCATTGTCAGAGTGTTAGTGTGGGGGGAGTGCAGAATTGTCAGAGGATCAGTGGGGAGGGACTGCAGCATTATCAGAGATCAGTGTCGAGGGAGTGCAGCATTGTCAGAGGATCAGTGTGGGGGGTGTGCAGCATTGTCAGAGGATCAGTGCCGTGGGAGTGCAGCATTGTCAGAGGGTCAGTGTGGGGGGAGTGCAGCATTGTCAGAGGATCAGTGTCGAGGGAGTGCAGCATTGTCAGAGGATCAGTGTCGAGGGAGTGCAGCATTATCAGAGGGTCAGTGTGGAGGGAGTGCAACATTGTCAGAGGGTCAATGTGGAGGGAGTGCAGCATTGTCAGGGAGTCAGTATGGAGGGAGCGCAGCATTTCCAGAGGGTCAATGTGGAGGAGTGTTGCACTGTCAGAGGGTCAGTGTGGAGGGGGTGCAGCATTATCAGACGGTCAGTGTGGGGAGAGTGCGGCATTGTCAGAGGGTCAGTGTGGGGGGAATGCAGCATCATCAGAGCTTCAGTGTGGGGAAATTGCAGTATTGTCAGAGAAACAGTGTGGGTGGAGTGCAGCATTATCAGAGTGTCAGTGTGGAGTGAGTGCAAAATTGTCTGAGGGTCAGTGTGGAGGGATTGCTGAATTGTCAGAGGATCAGTATGGAGGGATTGCAGCATTGTCAGAGGGTCAGTGTGGGTGGAGTGCAGGATTGTCAGAGGATCAGTGTGGAGGGAGTGCAGCATTATCAGAGGATCAGTGTCGAGGGAGTGCAGCATTGTCAGAGGATCAGTGTGGAGGGTGTGCAGCATTGTCGGAGGATCAGTGTGGAGGAAGTGTAGCATTTTCAGTGGGTCAGTTTGAAGGGAGTGCAGAATTGTCAGGGGTTCAGTGTGGAGGGAGTGCAGTAGTATCAGAGTATCAGTGTGGATGGAGTGCAGCATTATCAGAGGATCATTGTGGAGGGAGTGCAGCATTGTCAGAGGGTCAGTGTGGAGGCAGTGCAGAATTGTCAGAGGGTCAGAATGGAGGGAGTGCAGCATTGTCAGAGGATCAGTGTCGAGCGAGTGCAGCATTATCAGAGGATCATTGTGGAGGGAGTGCAGCATTGTCAGGGTGTCAGTGTGGAGGGAGTGCAGCATTTTCAGAGGGTCAGTGTGGAGGGAGTGCAGCATTGTCAGAGGATCAGTGTGGGGGGAGTGCTACATTGTCAGAGGGTCAGTGCTGAGGGAGTGCTGCACAGTGAGAGGGTCAGTACTGAGGGAGTGCTGCACTGTCAGAGGGTCAGTACTGAGGGAATGCTGCACTGTCAGAGGGTCAGTACTGAGGGAGTGCAGCATTGTCAGAGGATCAGTGTGGAGGGGGTGCAGCATTATCAGAGGATCAGTGTGGAGGTAGTGCAGCATTGTCAGTGGGTCATTGCGGATGGAGTGCAGCATTGTCAGAGGATCAGTACTGAGGGAGAGCTGCACTGTCACAGAGTCCGTACTGAGAGAGTGCTGCACTGTCAGAGTGTCGGTACTGAGGGAGTGCAGCATTGTCAGAGGATCATTGTGGAGGGAGTGCAGCATTGTCAGAGGATCTGTGTGGAGGGAGTACAGCATTATCAGAGGGTCAGTGTGGAGGGAGTGCAGCATTGTCAGAAGGTCAGTGTGGAGGGAATGCAGACTTGTCAGAGGGTCAGTGTGGAGATAGTGCAGCATTTTCAGAGGGTCAGTGTGGGGGGAGTGCAGCATTGTCAGAGGGTTAGTGTGAGGGGAGTTTAGCATTGTCAGAGTGTCAGTGTGGAGTGAGTGCAGCACTGTCATAGGGTCAATGTGGAGGGAGTGCTGCACTGTCAGAGTGTCAGTGTGGAGTGAGTGCAATATTGTCAGAGTGTCAGTGTGGAGGGAATGCAGCCTTGTCAGAGGGTCAGAGTGGAGAGAGTGCAGCATTTTCAGAGTTTCAGTGTGGGGGGAGTGCAGCATTGTCAGAGTGTTAGTGTGGGGGGAGTGCAGAATTGTCAGAGGATCAGTGTGGAGGGTGTGCAGCATTATCAGAGGATCAGTGTCGAGGGAGTGCAGCATTGTCAGAGGATCAGTGTGGGGCGAGTGCAGCATTGTCAGAGGATCAGTGTCGAGGGTGTGCAGCATTGTCAGAGGGTCAGTGTTGGGGGAGTGATGCATTGTCAGAGGATCAGTGTCGAGGGAGTGCAGCATTGTCAGAGGATCAGTGTCGAGGGAGTGCAGCATTATCAGAGGGTCAGTGTGGAGGGAGTGCAACATTGTCAGAGGATCAATGTGGAGGGAGTGCAGCATTGTCAGGGGGTCAGTATGGAGGGAGCGCAGCATTTCCAGAGGGTCAATGTGGAGGAGTGTTGCACTGTCAGAGGGTCAGTGTGGAGGGGGTGCAGCATTATCAGACGGTCAGTGTGGGGAGAGTGCGGCATTGTCAGAGGGTCAGTGTGGTGGGAATGCAGCATCATCAGAGCTTCAGTGTGGGGGGAGTGCAGTATTGTCAGAGAAACAGTGTGGGTGGAGTGCAGCATTATCAGAGTGTCAGTGTGGAGGGAGTGCAAATTTGTCAGAGGATCAGTATGGAGGGATAGCAGCATTGTCAGAGGGTCAGTGTGGGTGGAGTGCAGGATTGTCAGAGGATCAGTGTGGAGTGAGTGCAGCATTATAAGAGGGTCAGTGTCGAGGGAGTGCAGCATTGTCAGAGGATCAGTGTTGGGGGAATGCAGCATCATCAGAGCTTCAGTGTGGGGGGAGTGCAGTATTGTCAGAGAAACAGTGTGGAGGGAGTGCAGCATTGTCAGAGGGTCAGTGTGGAGGGAGTGCAGCATTGTCGGAGGATCAGTGTGGAGGAAGTGCACCATTTTCAGAGGGTCAGTTTGGAGGGAGTGCAGAATTGTCAGGGGGTCAGTGTGGAGTGAGTGCAGTAGTATCAGAGGATCAGTGTGGATGGAGTGCAGCATTATCAGAGGATCATTGTGGAGGGAGTGCAGCATTGTCAGGGGGTCAGTGTGGAGGGAGTGCAGAATTGTCAGAGGGTCAGTGTGGAGGGAGTGCAGCATTGTCAGAGGATCAGTGTCGAGGGAGTGCAGCATTATCAGAGGATCAGTGTGGGGGGAGTGCAGAATTGTCAGAGGGTCAGTGTGGATGGAGTGCAGCATTATCAGAGGATCATTGTGGAGGGAGTGCAGCATTGTCAGGGGGTCAGTGTGGAGGGAGTGCAGAATTGTCAGAGGGTCAGTGTGGAGGGAGTGCAGCATTTTCAGTGGGTCAGTGTGGAGGGAGTGCAGCATTGTCAGAGGATCAGTGGGGGGAGTGCTGCATTGTCAGAGGGTCAGTGCTGAGGGAGTGCTGCACAGTGAGAGGGTCAGTACTGAGGGAGTGCTGCACTGTCAGAGGGTCAGTACTGAGGGAATGCCACAGTGTCAGATGTTCAGTACTGAGGGAATGCCGCAGTGTCAGATGGTCTGTACTGAGGGAATGCTGCACTGCCAGAGGGTCAGTACTGAGGGAGTGCAGCATTGTCAGAGGATCAGTGTGGAGGGGGTGCAGCATTGTCAGAGGATCAGTGTGGCGGGGGTGCAGCATTTTCAGAGTGTCAGTGTGGAGGGAGTGCAGCATTGTCAGAGGATCAGTGTGGAGGGAGTGCTGCACTGTCAGAGGGTCAGTACTGAGGGAGTGCTGCACTGTCGGAGGGTCAGTACTGAGGGAGAGCTGCATTGTTGAAGGGTAAATATTGAGGGAGAGCTGTGCTGGTAGCTGGTCAGTACTGGGGGAGAGCTGCACTGTCGGAGGGTGAGTACTGAGGGAGAGGTGCATTGTTGGAGTGTAAATACTGAGGGAGAGCTGAGCTGTTAGAGGGCCAGTACTGGGGTAGAGCTGCACCATCAGAGGGTCAGTAGTGAGGTAGTGCCTCATTGCCATAGGGTCAGTACTGAGGGAGTGCTGCACTGTCAATGGATCAGTACTGAGGAAGTGCTGCACTGTCATAGTGTCAGTTCTGAGTAAACGTTGCACTGTCAGAGGGTCAGTACTGAGGGAGTGCTGCACTGTCAGAGGTATTGTCCTGTGATTGGGCCACACTGTCGAAGAGTCAGTACATGGTCACTTCCACACTCTCAGAGAGTCAGTACTGAGGGAGTGCATCACTATCAGAGGATCAGTGTAGAGGGAGTGCATCACAATCAGAGGTTCAGTTCTGAGGAAGTGGATCACTGTTGGAGGGTCAGTACTGAGGGAGTGCAGCATTGTCAGAGGGTGAGTGTGGAGGGAGTGCAGCATTTTCAGAGGATCAGTACTGAGGGAGAGCTGCACTGTCAGAGGTTCAGAACTGAGGGAGTGCTGCACTGTCAGATGGTCAGTACTGTGGGAGAGCTGCACTGTCAGAAGGTCAGCACTGAGGGAGTGCAGCACTGTGAGAGGGTCAGTATTGAGGGAATGCTGCACTGTAAGAGGGTCAGTCCAGAAAGACCGATACACTTAGTGGTTCAGTACTGATGGAGTTCTGCACTGACAGAGGGACTGTACTGCAGGAGAGCTGCACTGTCGGAGGGTCAGTACAGAGGGAGAGCTGCATTGTTGGGGGGTAAATACTGAGGGAGAGCAGCGCTGGTAGAGAGTCATTACTGGGGTAGAGCTGCACCATCAGAGGGTCAGTACTGAGGTATGACCTCATTGCCAGATGGTCAGTCCTGTGGGAGTGCTGCACTGACAATGGATCAATACTGAGGGACTGCTGCACTGTCAGAGGGTCAGTACTGATGGAGTGCTGCACTGTAAGAGGTATTGTCCTGAGATTGGGCCACACTGTCGGAGAGTCAGTACATGGTCACTTCCACACTGTCAGACAGTCAGTAGTGAGGGAGTGCATCACTATCAGATGATCAGTGTGGAGAGAGTGCAGCATTGTCAGAGGATCAGTGTGGGGGGAGTGCAGCCTTGTCAGTGGATCAGTGTGGAGGGAGTGCAGCATAGTCAGAGGGTCAGTGTGGAGGGAGTGCAGCATTATCAGAGGATCAGTGTGGAGGGAGTGCAGCATTGTCAGAGGGTCAGTGTGCAGTGAGTGTAGCATTGTCAGAGGGTCAGTGTGGAGGGAGTGCAGCATTGACAGAGGATCAGTGTGGGGGGAATGCAGCATCATCAGAGCTTCAGTGTGGGGGGAGTGCAGTATTGTCAGAGAAATAGTGTGGAGGGAGTGCAGCATTGTCAGAGGGTCAGTGTGGAGGGAGTGCTGAATTGTCAGAGGATCAGTGTGGAGGGTGTGCAGCATTATCAGAGGATCAGTGTCGAGGGAGTGCAGCATTGTCAGAGTATCAGTGTGGGGGGTGTGCAGCATTGTCAGAGGATCAGTGCCGTGGGAGTGCAGCATTGTCAGAGGGTCAGTGTCGGGGGAGTGCAGCATTGTCAGAGGATCAGTGTCGAGGGAGTGCAGCATTGTCAGAGGATCAGTGTCGAGGGAGTGCAGCATTATCAGAGGCTCAGAGTGGAGGGAGTGCAACATTGTCAGAGGGTCAATGTGGAGGGAGTGCAGCATTGTCAGGGGGTCAGTATGGAGGGAGCGCAGCATTTCCAGAGGGTCAATGTGGAGGAGTGTTGCACTGTCAGAGGGTCAGTGTGGAGAGGGTGCAGCATTATCAGACGGTCAGTGCGGGGAGAGTGCGGCATTGCCAGGGGGTCAGTGTGGGGGGAATGCAGCATCATCAGAGCTTCAGTGTGGGGGTAGTGCAGTATTGTCAGAGAAACAGTGTGGGAGGAGTGCAACATTATCAGAGTGTCAGTGTGGAGTGAGTGCAAAATTGTCTGAGGGTCAGTGTGGAGGGAGTGCTGAATTGTCAGAGGATCAGTATGGAGGGATTGCAGCATTGTCGGAGGGTCAGTGTGGGTGGAGTGCAGGATTGTCAGAGGATCAGTGTGGAGGGAGTGCAGCATTATCAGAGGATCAGTGTCGAGGGAGTGCAGCATTGTCAGAGGATCAGTGTGGAGGGTGTGCAGCATTGTCGGAGGATCAGTGTGGAGGAAGTGCAGCATTTTCAGAGGGTCAGTTTGAAGGGAGTGCCGAATTGTCAGGGGGTCAGTGTGGAGGGAGTGCAGTAGTATCAGAGTATCAGTGTGGATGGAGTGCAGCATTATCAGAGGATCATTGTGGAGGGAGTGCAGCATTGTCAGAGGGTCAGTGTGGAGGCAGTGCAGAATTGTCAGAGGGTCAGTGTGGAGGGAGTGCAGCATTGTCAGAGGATCAGTGTCGAGGGAGTGCAGCATTATCAGAGGATCATTGTGGAGGGAGTGCAGCATTGTCAGGTTGTCAGTGTGGAGGGAGTGCAGCATTTTCAGAGGGTTAGTGTGGAGGGAGTGCAGCATTGTCAGAGGATCAGTGTGGGGGGAGTGCTACATTGTCAGAGGGTCAGTGCTGAGGGAGTGCTGCACAGTGAGGGGGTCAGTACTGAGGGAGTACTGCACTGTCAGAGGGTCAGTACTGAGGGAATGCTGCACTGTCAGAGGGTCAGTACTGAGGGAGTGCAGCATTGTCAGAGGATCAGTGTGGAGGGGGTGCAGCATTGACAGAGCATCAGTGTGGAGGGAGTGCAGCATTGCCAGAGGGTCTGTGTGGAGCGAGTACAGCATTATCAGAGGGACAGTGTTGAGGTAGTGCAGCATTGTCAGTGGGTCATTGAGGATGGAGTACAGCATTGTCAGAGGATCAGTACTGAGGGAGAGCTGCACTGTCACAGAGTCCGTACTGAGAGAGTGCTGCACTGTCAGAGTGTCGGTACTGAGGGAGTGCAGCATTTTCAGAGGTTCAGTGTGGAGGGGGTGCAGCATTGTCAGAGGATCATTGTGGAGGGAGTGCAGCATTGCTAGAGGATCTGTGTGGAGGGAGTACAGCATTATCAGAGGGTCAGTGTGGAGGCAGTGCAGCATTGTCAGAGGGTCAGTGTGGAGGGAATGCAGACTTGTCAGAAGGTCAGTGTGGAGATAGTGCAGCATTTTCAGAGGGTCAGTGTGGGGGGAGTGCAGCATTGTCAGAGGGTTAGTGTGGGGGGAGTTTAGCATTGTCAGAGTGTCAGTGTGGAGTGAGTGCAGCACTGTCATAGGGTCAATGTGGAGGGAGTGCTGCACTGTCAGAGTGTCAGTGTGGAGTGAGTGCAATATTGTCAGAGTGTCAGTGTGGAGGGAATGCAGCCTTGTCGGAGGGTCAGTGTGGAGGGAGTGCAGCATTTTCAGAGGGTCAGTGTGGGGGGAGTGCAGAATTGTCAGAGGATCAGTGTGGAGGGTGTGCAGCATTATCAGAGGATCAGTGTCGAGGGAGTGCAGCATTGTCAGAGGATCAGTGTGGGGCGAGTGCAGCATTGTCAGAGGATCAGTGTCGAGGGAGTGCAGCATTGTCAGAGGGTCAGTGTGGGGGGAGTGCAGCATTGTCAGAGGATCAGTGTCGAGGGAGTGCAGCATTGTCAGAGGATCAGTGTCGAGGGAGTGCAGCATTATCAGAGGGTCAGTGTGGAGGGAGTGCAACATTGTCAGAGGGTCAATGTGGAGGGAGTGCAGCATTGTCAGGGGGTCAGTATGGAGGGAGCGCAGCATTTCCAGAGGGTCAATGTGGAGGAGTGTTGCACTGTCAGAGGGTCAGTGTGGAGGGGGTGCAGCATTATCAGACGGTCAGTGTGGGGAGAGTGCGGCATTGTCAGAGGGTCAGTGTGGTGGGAATGCAGCATCATCAGAGCTTCAGTGTGGGGGGAGTGCAGTATTGTCAGAGAAACAGTGTGGGTGGAGTGCAGCATTATCAGAGTGTCAGTGTGGAGGGAGTGCAAAATTGTCAGAGGATCAGTATGGAGGGATTGCAGCATTGTCAGAGGGTCAGTGTGGGTGGAGTGCAGGATTGTCAGAGGATCAGTGTGGAGGGAGTGCAGCATTGTCGGAGGATCAGTGTGGAGGAAGTGCAGCATTTTCAGAGGGTCAGTTTGGAGGGAGTGCAGAATTGTCAGGGGGTCAGTGTGGAGGGAGTGCAGTAGTATCAGAGGATCAGTGTGGATGGAGTGCAGCATTATCAGAGGATCATTGTGGAGGGAGTGCAGCATTGTCAGGGGGTCAGTTTGGAGGGAGTGCAGAATTGTCAGAGGGTCAGTGTGGAGGGAGTGCAGCATTGTCAGAGGATCAGTGTCGAGGGAGTGCAGCATTATCAGAGGATCATTGTGGAGGGAGTGCAGCATTGTCAGGGGGTCAGTGTGGAGGGAGTGCAGCATTTTCAGATTGTCAGTGTGGAGGGAGTGCAGCATTGTCAGAGGATCAGTGTGGGGGGAGTGCTACATTGTCAGAGGGTCAGTGCTGAGGGAGTGCTGCACAGTGAGAGGGTCAGTACTGAGTGAGTGCTGCACTGTCAGAGGGTCAGTACTGAGGGAGTGCTGCACTGTCAGAGGGTCAGTACTGAGGGAGTGCCACAGTGTCAGATGTTCAGTACTGAGGGAATGCCGCAGTGTCAGATGGTCAGTACTGAGGGAATGCTGCACTGCCAGAGGGTCAGTACTGAGGGAGTGCAGCATTGTCAGAGGATCAGTGTGGGGGGAGTGCTACATTGTCAGAGGGTCAGTGCTGAGGGAGTGCTGCACTGTCAGAGGGTCAGTACTGAGGGAGTGCTGCACTGTCGGAGGGTCAGTACTGAGGGAGAGCTGCATTGTTGGAGGGTAAATATTGTGGGAGAGCTGTGCTGGTAGCTGGTCAGTACTGGGGGAGAGCTGCACTGTCGGAGGGTCAGTACTGAGGGAGAGGTGCATTGTTGGAGTGTAAATACTGAGGGAGAGCTGAGCTGTTAGAGGGCCAGTACTGGGGTAGAGCTGCACCATCAGAGGGTCAGTAGTGAGGTAGTGCCTCATTGCCATAGGGTCAGTACTGAGGGAGTGCTGCACTGTCAATGGGTCAGTACTGAGGAAGTGCTGCACTGTCATAGTGTCAGTTCTGAGTAAACGTTGCACTGTCAGAGGGTCAGTACTGAGGGAGTGCTGCACTGTCAGAGGTATTGTCCTGTGATTGGGCCACACTGTCGAAGAGTCAGTACATGGTCACTTCCACACTCTCAGAGAGTCAGTACTGAGGGAGTGCATCACTATCAGAGGATCAGTGTAGAGGGAGTGCATCACGATCAGAGGTTCAGTTCTGAGGAAGTGGATCACTGTTGGAGGGTCAGTACTGAGGGAGTGCAGCACTGTCAGAGGGTGAGTGTGGAGGGAGTGCAGCATTTTCAGAGGATCAGTACTGAGGGAGAGCTGCACTGTCAGAGGGTCAGAACTGAGGGAGTGCTGCACTGTCAGAAGGTCAGCACTGAGGGAGTGCAGCACTGTGAGAGGGTCAGTATTGAGGGAATGCTGCACTGTAAGAGGGTCAGTCCAGAAAGACCGATACACTTAGAGGTTCAGTACTGATGGAGTTCTGCACTGACAGAGGGACTGTACTGCAGGAGAGCTGCACTGTCGGAGGGTCAGTACAGAGGGAGAGCTGCATTGTTGGGGGGTAAATACTGAGGGAGAGCAGCGCTGGTAGAGGGTCATTACTGGGGTAGAGCTGCACAATCAGAGGGTCAGTACTGAGGTATGGCCTCATTGCCAGATGGTCAGTACTGTGGGAGTGCTGCACTGACAATGGATCAATACTGAGGGACTGCTGCACTGTCAGAGGGTCAGTACTGAGGGAGTGCTGCACTGTAAGAGGTATTGTCCTGAGATTGGGCCACACTGTCGGAGAGTCAGTACATGGTCACTTCCACACTGTCAGACAGTCAGTAGTGAGGGAGTGCATCACTATCAGATGATCAGTGTGGAGAGAGTGCAGCATTGTCAGAGGATCAGTGTGGGGGGAGTGCAGCCTTGTCAGTGGATCAGTGTGGAGGGAGTGCAGCATTGTCAGAGGGTCAGTGTGGAGGGAGTGCAGCATTATCAGAGGATCAGTGTGGAGGGAGTGCAGCATTGTCAGAGGGTCAATGTGCAGTGAGTGTAGCATTGTCAGAGGGTCAGTGTGGAGGGAGTGCAGCATTGACAGAGGATCAGTGTGGGGGGAATGCAGCATCATCAGAGCTTCAGTGTCGGGGGAGTGCAGTATTGTCAGAGAAACAGTGTGGAGGGAGTGCAGCATTGTCGGAGGATCAGTGTGGAGGAAGTGCAGCATTTTCAGAGGATCAGTTTGGAGGGAGTGCAGAATTGTCAGGGGGTCAGTGTGGAGGGAGTGCAGTAGTGTCAGAGGATCAGTATGGATGGAGTGCAGCATTATCAGAGGATCATTGTGTAGGGAGTGCAGCATTGTCAGGGGTCAGTGTGGAGGGAGTGCAAAATTGTCAGAGGGTCAGTGTGGAGGGATGCTGAATTGTCAGAGGATCAGTATGGAGGGATTGCAGCATTGTCAGAGGGTCAGTGTGGGTGGAGTGCAGCATTGTCAGAGGAACAGTGTGGAGGGAGTGCAGCATTGTCGGAGGATCAGTGTGGAGGAAGTGCAGCATTTTCAGAGGATCAGTTTGGAGGGAGTGCAGAATTGTCAGGGGGTCAGTGTGGAGGGAGTGCAGTAGTGTCAGAGGATCAGTATGGATGGAGTGCAGCATTATCAGAGGATCATTGTGTAGGGAGTGCAGCATTGTCAGGGGGTCAGTGTGGAGGGAGTGCAAAATTGTCAGAGGGTCAGTGTGGAGGGAGTGCAAAATTGTCAGAGGATCAGTGTCGAGGGAGTGCAGCATTATCAGAGGATCATTGTGGAGGGAGTGCAGCATTGTCAGGGGGTCAGTGTGGAGGGAGTGCTGCATTTTCAGAGGGTCAGTGTGGAGGGAGTGCAGCATTGTCAGAGGATCAGTGGGGGGGAGTGCTACATTGTCAGAGGGTCAGTGCTGAGGGAGTGCTGCACAGTGAGATGGTCAGTACTGAGGGAGTGCTGCACTGTCAGAGGGTCAGTACTGAGGGAGTGCTGCACTGTCAGAGGGTCAGTAATGAGGGAGTGCCACAGTGTCAGATGTTCAGTACTGAGGGAATGCCGCAGTGTCAGATGGTGAGTACTGAGGGAGTGCAGCATTGTCAGAGGATCAGTGTGGAGGTGGTGCAGCATTGTCAGAGGATCAGTGTAGCGGGAGTGCAGCATTTTCAGAGGGTCAGTGTGGAGGGAGTGCAGCATTGTCAGAGGATCAGTGTGGGGGGAGTGCTACATTGTCAGAGGGTCAGTGCTGAGGGAGTGCTGCACTGTCAGAGTGTCAGTACTGAGGGAGTGCTGCACTGTCGGAGGGTCAGTACTGAGGGAGAGGTGCATTGTTGGAGTGTAAATACTGAGGGAGAGCTGAGCTGTTAGAGGTCCAGTACTGGGGTAGAGCTGCACCATCAGAGGGTCAGTAGTGAGGTAGTGCCTCATTGCCATAGGGTCAGTACTGAGGGAGTGCTGCACTGTCAATGGGTCAGTACTGAGGAAGTGCTGCACTGTCATAGTGTCAGTTCTGAGTAAACGTTGCACTGTCAGAGGGTCAGTACTGAGGGAGTGCTGCATTGTCAGAGGTATTGTCCTGAGATTGGGCCACACTGTCGAAGAGTCAGTACATGGTCACTTCCACACTCTCAGAGAGTCAGTACTGAGGGAGTGCATCACTATCAGAGGATCAGTGTAGAGGGAGTGCATCACTATCAGAGGTTCAGTTCTGAGGAAGTGGATCACTGTTGGAGGGTCAGTACTGAGGGAGTGCAGCATTGTCAGAGGGTGAGTGTGGAGGGAGTGCAGCATTTTCAGAGGATCAGTACTGAGGGAGAGCTGCACTGTCAGAGGGTCAGAACTGAGGGAGTGCTGCACTGTCAGATGGTCAGTACTGTGGGAGAGCTGCACTATCAGAAGGTCAGCACTGAGGGAGTGCTGCACTGTGAGAGGGTCAGTATTGAGGGAATGCTGCACTGTAAGAGGGTCAGTCCAGAAAGACCGATACACTTAGAGGTTCAGTACTGATGGAGTTCTGCACTGACAGAGGGACTGTACTGCAGGAGAGCTGCACTGTCGGAGGGTCAGTACAGAGGGAGAGCTGCATTGTTGGGGGGGTAAATACTGAGGGAGAGCAGCGCTGGTAGAGGGTCATTACTGGGGTAGAGCTGCACCATCAGAGGGTCAGTACTGAGGTATGGCCTCATTGCCAGATGGTCAGTACTGAGGGAGTGCTGCACTGACCATGGATCAATACTGAGGGACTGCTGCACTGTCAGAGGGTCAGTACTGAGGGAGTGCTGCACTGTAAGAGGTATTGTCCTGAGATTGGGCCACACTGTCGGAGAGTCAGTACATGGTCACTTCCAAACTGTCAGACAGTCAGTAGTGAGAGAGTGCATCACTATCAGATGATCAGTGTGGAGAGAGTGCAGCATTGTCAGAGGATCAGTGTGGGGGGAGTGCAGCCTTGTCAGTGTATCAGTGTGGAGGGAGTGCAGCATTGTCAGAGGGTCAGTGTGGAGAGAGTGCAGCATTATCAGAGGACCAGTGTGGAGGGAGTGCAGCATTGTCAGAGGGTCAGTGTGCAGTGAGTGTAGCATTGTCAGAGGGTCAGTGGGGAGGGAGTGCAGCATTGTCAGAGGGTCAATGTGGAGGGAGTGCAGAATTGTCAGAGGTTCAGTGTTGGGGGAGGGCAGCATTTTCAGAGGGTCAGTGTGGGAGGATTGCAGCATTGCCAGAGGGTCAGTACTGAGGGAGTGCTGCACTGTCAATGGGTCAGTACTGAGGGAGTGCTGCACTGTCATAGTGTCAGTTCTGAGGGAGTGCTGCACTGTCAGAGGTATTGTCCTGAGATTGGGCCACACTGTCGGAGAGTCAGGACATGGTCACTTCCACACTGTCAGAATCAGTACTGAGGGAGTGCCTCACTATCAGAGGATCAGTGTGGAGAGAGTGCAGCATTGTCAGAGGATCAGTGTGGGGGGAGTGCAGCATTGTCAGTGGATCAGTGTGGGGGGAGTGCAGCATTGTGAGAGGGTCAGTGTGGAGGGAGTGCAGCATTATCAGAGGATCAGTGTGGAGGGAGTGCAGCATTGTCAGAGGGTCAGTGTGCAGTGAGTGTAGCATTGTCAGAGGGTCAGTGTGCAGGGAGTGCAACATTGTCAGAGGATCAGTGTGGAGGGAGTGCACTGTAAGAGGGTCAGTTCAGAGAGAGTGCTACACTCAGAGGTTCAGTACGGATGGAGTGCTGCACTGTCAGAGGGTCTGTACTGCGGGAGAGCTGCACTGTCGGACGGTCAGTTCTGAGGGAGAGCTGCATTGTTGGAGGGTAAATACTGAGGGAGAGCAGCACTGGTAGAGGGTCAGTACAGGGGGAGAGCTGCACAATCAGAGAGGTCAGTACTGAGGTAGTGCCTCATTGCCAGACGGACACTACTGAGGGAGTGCTGCACTGTCAATGCGTCAGTACTTAGTGAGTGCTGCCCTGTCATAGTGTCAGTTCTGAGTGAGCGCTGCACTGTCAGAGTATCAGTACTGAGGGAGTGCTGCACTGTCAGCGGTAATGTCCTGAGATTGGGCCACACTGTCGGAGAGTCAGTACATGGTCACTTTCACACTGTCAGAGAGTCAGTACTGAGGGAGTGAATCACTATCAGAGGATCAGTGTGGAGGGAGTGCAGCATTAGCGGAGGGTCAGTGTGGAGGGAGTGCAGCCTTGTCAGAGGGTCAGTGTGGAGGGAGTGCAACATTTTCAGAGGGGCAGTGTGGGGGAGTGCAGCATTGTCAGAGGGTCAGTGTGGAGGGAGTGCAGCATTGTCAGAGGGTCAGTGTGGAGGGAATGCAGCCTTCTCAGAGTGTCAGTGTGGAGGGAGTGCAGCATTTTCAGAGGGTCAGTGTGGGGGGAGTGCAGCATTGTCAGGCGGTTAGTGTGGGGGGAGTGCAGCATTGTCAGAGGATCAGTGTGGAGGGAGTGCACTGTAAGAGGGTCAGTTCAGAGAGAGTGCTACACTCAGAGGTTCAGTACGGATGGAGTGCTGCACTGTCAGAGGGTCTGTACTGCGGGAGAGCTGCACTGTCGGACGGTCAGTTCTGAGGGAGAGCTGCATTGTTGGAGGGTAAATACTGAGGGAGAGCAGCACTGGTAGAGGGTCAGTACAGGGGGAGAGCTGCACAATCAGAGAGGTCAGTACTGAGGTAGTGCCTCATTGCCAGACGGACACTACTGAGGGAGTGCTGCACTGTCAATGCGTCAGTACTTAGTGAGTGCTGCCCTGTCATAGTGTCAGTTCTGAGTGAGCGCTGCACTGTCAGAGTATCAGTACTGAGGGAGTGCTGCACTGTCAGCGGTAATGTCCTGAGATTGGGCCACACTGTCGGAGAGTCAGTACATGGTCACTTTCACACTGTCAGAGAGTCAGTACTGAGGGAGTGAATCACTATCAGAGGATCAGTGTGGAGGGAGTGCAGCATTAGCGGAGGGTCAGTGTGGAGGGGGTGCAGCCTTGTCAGAGGGTCAGTGTGGAGGGAGTGCAACATTTTCAGAGGGGCAGTGTGGGGGGAGTGCAGCATTGTCAGAGGGTCAGTGTGGGGGGAGTGCAGCATTGACAGAGGATCAGTGTGGAGGGAGTGCAGCATTATCAGAGGATCAGTGTCGAGGGAGTGCAGCATTGTCAGAGGATCAGTGTGGAGGGATTGCAGCACTGTCGGAGGATCAGTGTGGAGGAAGTGCAGCATTTTCAGAGGGTCAGTGTGGAGGGAGTGCATAATTGTCGGGGGTCAGTGTGGAGGGAGTGCAGCAGTGTCAGAGGATCAGTGTGGAGGGAGTGCAGCATTGTCAGAGGATCAGTGTCGAGGGAGTCCAGCATTATCAGAGGATCATTGTGGAGGGAGTGCAGCATTGTCAGGGTGTCAGTGTGGAGGGAGTGCTGCATTTTCAGAGGGTCAGTGTGGAGGGAGTGCAGCATTGTCAGAGGATCAGTGGGGGGGAGTGCTACATTGTCAGAGGGTCAGTGCTGAGGGAGTGCTGCACAGTGAGAGGGTCAGTACTGAGGGAGTGCTGCACTGTCAGAGGGTCAGTACTGAGGGAGTGCTGCACTGTCAGAGGGTCAGTAATGAGGGAGTGCCACAGTGTCAGATGTTCAGTACTGAGGGAATGCCGCAGTGTCAGATGGTCAGTACTGAGGGAGTGCAGCATTGTCAGAGGATCAGTGTGGAGGGGGTGCAGCATTGTCAGAGGATCAGTGTGGCGGGAGTGCAGCATTTTCAGAGGGTCAGTGTGGAGGGAGTGCAGCATTGTCAGAGGATCAGTGTGGGGGGAGTGCTACATTGTCAGAGGGTCAGTGCTGAGGGAGTGCTGCACTGTCAGAGTGTCAGTACTGAGGGAGTGCTGCACTGTCGGAGGGTCAGTACTGAGGGAGAGCTGCATTGTTGGAGGGTAAATATTGAGGGAGAGCTGTGCTGGTAGCTGGTCAGTACTGGGGGAGAGCTGCACTGTCGGAGGGTCAGTACTGAGGGAGAGGTGCATTGTTGGAGTGTAAATACTGAGGGAGAGCTGAGCTGTTAGAGGGCCAGTACTGGGGTAGAGCTGCACCATCAGAGGGTCAGTAGTGAGGTAGTGCCTCATTGCCATAGGGTCAGTACTGAGGGAGTGCTGCACTGTCAATGGGTCAGTACTGAGGAAGTGCTGCACTGTCATAGTGTCAGTTCTGAGTAAACGTTGCACTGTCAGAGGGTCAGTACTGAGGGAGTGCTGCACTGTCAGAGGTATTGTCCTGAGATTGGGCCACACTGTCGAAGAGTCAGTACATGGTCACTTCCACACTCTCAGAGAGTCAGTACTGAGGGAGTGCATCACTATCAGAGGATCAGTGTAGAGGGAGTGCATCACTATCAGAGGTTCAGTTCTGAGGAAGTGGATCACTGTTGGAGGGTCAGTACTGAGGGAGTGCAGCATTGTCAGAGGGTGAGTGTGGAGGGAGTGCAGCATTTTCAGAGGATCAGTACTGAGGGAGAGCTGCACTGTCAGAGGGTCAGAACTGAGGGAGTGCTGCACTGTCAGATGGTCAGTACTGTGGGAGAGCTGCACTATCAGAAGGTCAGCACTGAGGGAGTGCAGCACTGTGAGAGGGTCAGTATTGAGGGAATGCTGCACTGTAAGAGGGTCAGTCCAGAAAGACCGATACACTTAGAGGTTCAGTCCTGATGGAGTTCTGCACTGACAGAGGGACTGTACTGCAGGAGAGCTGCACTGTCGGAGGGTCAGTACAGAGGGAGAGCTGCATTGTTGGGGGGTAAATACTGAGGGAGAGCAGCGCTGGTAGAGGGTCATTACTGGGGTAGAGCTGCACCATCAGAGGGTCAGTACTGAGGTATGGCCTCATTGCCAGATGGTCAGTACTGAGGGAGTGCTGCACTGACAATGGATCAATACTGAGGGACTGCTGCACTGTCAGAGGGTCAGTACTGAGGGAGTGCTGCACTGTAAGAGGTATTGTCCTGAGATTGGGCCACACTGTCGGAGAGTCAGTACATGGTCACTTCCACACTGTCAGACAGTCAGTAGTGAGAGAGTGCATCACTATCAGATGATCAGTGTGGAGAGAGTGCAGCATTGTCAGAGGATCAGTGTGGGGGGAGTGCAGCCTTGTCAGTGTATCAGTGTGGAGGGAGTGCAGCATTGTCAGAGGGTCAGTGTGGAGAGAGTGCAGCATTATCAGAGGATCAGTGTGGAGGGAGTGCAGCATTGTCAGAGGGTCAGTGTGCAGTGAGTGCAGCATTGTCAGAGGTTCAGTGTGGAGGGAGTGCAGCATTGTCAGAGGGTCAATGTGGAGGGAGTGCAGAATTGTCAGAGGTTCAGTGTTGGGGGAGGGCAGCATTTTCAGAGGGTCAGTGTGGGAGGATTGCAGCATTGCCAGAGGGTCAGTACTGAGGGAGTGCTGCACTGTCAATGGGTCAGTACTGAGGGAGTGCTGCACTGTCATAGTGTCAGTTCTGAGGGAGTGCTGCACTGTCAGAGGTATTGTCCTGAGATTGGGCCACACTGTCGGAGAGTCAGGACATGGTCACTTCCACACTGTCAGAATCAGTACTGAGGGAGTGCCTCACTATCAGAGGATCAGTGTGGAGAGAGTGCAGCATTGTCAGAGGATCAGTGTGGGGGGAGTGCAGCATTGTCAGTGGATCAGTGTAGGGGGAGTGCAGCATTGTGAGAGGGTCAGTGTGGAGGGAGTGCAGCATTATCAGAGGATCAGTGTGGAGGGAGTGCAGCATTGTCAGAGGGTCAGTGTGCAGTGAGTGTAGCATTGTCAGAGGGTCAGTGTGCAGGGAGTGCAACATTGTCAGAGGATCAGTGTGGAGGGAGTGCACTGTAAGAGGGTCAGTTCAGAGAGAGTGCTACACTCAGAGGTTCAGTACGGATGGAGTGCTGCTATGTCAGAGGGTCTGTACTGCAGGAGAGCTGCACTGTCGGACGGTCAGTTCTGAGGGAGAGCTGCATTGTTGGAGGGTAAATACTGAGGGAGAGCAGCACTGGTAGAGGGTCAGTACAGGGGGAGAGCTGCACAATCAGAGAGGTCAGTACTGAGGTAGTGCCTCATTGCCAGACGGACACTACTGAGGGAGTGCTGCACTGTCAATGCGTCAGTACTTAGTGAGTGCTGCCCTGTCATAGTGTCAGTTCTGAGTGAGCGCTGCACTGTCAGAGGATCAGTACTGAGGGAGTGCTGCACTGTCAGCGGTAATGTCCTGAGATTGGGCCACACTGTCGGAGAGTCAGTACATGGTCACTTTCACACTGTCAGAGAGTCAGTACTGAGGGAGTGCATCACTATCAGAGGATCAGTGTGGAGGGAGTGCAGCATTAGCGGAGGGTCAGTGTGGAGGGAGTGCAGCCTTGTCAGAGGGTCAGTGTGGAGGGAGTGCAACATTTTCAGAGGGGCAGTGTGGGGGGAGTGCAGCATTGTCAGAGGGTCAGTGTGGGGGGAGTGCAGCATTGACAGAGGATCAGTGTGGAGGGAGTGCAGCATTATCAGAGGATCAGTGTCGAGGGAGTGCAGCATTGTCAGAGGATCAGTGTGGAGGGATTGCAGCACTGTCGGAGGATCAGTGTGGAGGAAGTGCAGCATTTTCAGAGGGTCAGTGTGGAGGGAGTGCAGAATTGTCGGGGGTCAGTGTGGAGGGAGTGCAGCAGTGTCAGAGGATCAGTGTGGAGGGAGTGCTGCATTGTCAGAGGGTCAGTGTGGAGGGAGTGCAGCATTGTCAGAGGATCAGTGTCGAGGGAGTGTAGCAGTATCAGAGGATCATTGTGGAGGGAGTGCAGCATTGTCAGACGGTCAGTGTGGAGGGAGTGCAGCATTTTCAGAGGGTCAGTGTGGAGGGAGTGCAGCACTGTCAGAGGGTCAATGTGGAGGGAGTGCTGCACTGTCAGAGTGTCAGTGTGGAGTGAGTGCAACATTGTCAGAGTGTCAGTGTGGAGGGAATGCAGCCTTGTCAGAGGGTCAGTGTGGAGGGTGTGCAGCATTTTCAGAGGGTAAGTGTGAAGGGAGTGCTGAATTGTCAGAGGATCAGTATGGAGGGATTGCAGCATTGTCAGAGGGTCAGTGTGGGTGGAGTGCAGCATTGTCAGAGGATCAGTGTGGAGGGAGTGCAGCATTGTCGGAGGATCAGTGTGGAGGAAGTGCAGCATTTTCAGAGGGTCAGTTTGGAGGGAGTGCAGAATTGTCAGGGGTTCAGTGTGGAGGGAATGCAGTAGTGTCTGAGGATCAGTATAGATGGAGTGCAGCATTATCAGAGGATCATTGTGTAGGGAGTGCAGCATTGTCAGGGGGTCAGTGTGGAGGGAGTGCAGAATTGTCAGAGGGTCAGTGTGGAGGGAGTGCAGCATTGTCAGAGGATCAGTGTCGAGGGAGGGCAGCATTATCAGAGGATCATTGTGGAGGGAGTGCATCATTGTCAGGGGGTCAGTGTGGAGGGAGTGCAGCATTTTCAGAGGGTCAGTGTGGAGGGAGTGCAGCATTGTCAGAGGGTTAGTGTGGGGGGAGTGCAGCATTGTCAGAGTGTCAGTGTGGAGTGAGTGCAGCACTGTCATAGGGTCAATGTGGAGGGAGTGCTGCACTGTCAGAGTGTCAGTGTGGAGTGAGTGCAATATTGTCAGAGTGTCAGTGTCGAGGGAATGCAGCCTTGTCGGAGGATCAGTGTGGAGGGAGTGCATCACTATCAGAGGTTCAGTTCTGAGGAAGTGGATCACTGTTGGAGGGTCAGTACTGAGGGAGTGCAGCATTGTCAGAGGGTGAGTGTGGAGGGAGTGCAGCATTTTCAGAGGATCAGTACTGAGGGAGAGCTGCACTGTCAGAGGGTCAGAACTGAGGGAGTGCTGCACGGTCAGATGGTCAGTACTGTGGGAGAGCTGCACTGTCAGAAGGTCAGCACTGAGGGAGTGCAGCACTGTGAGAGGGTCAGTATTGAGGGAATGCTGCACTGTAAGAGGGTCAGTCCAGAAAGACCGATACACTTAGAGGTTCAGTACTGATGGAGTTCTGCACTGACAGAGGGACTGTACTGCAGGAGAGCTGCACTGTCGGAGGGTCAGTACAGAGGGAGAGCTGCATTGTTGGGGGGTAAATACTGAGGGAGAGCAGCGCTGGTAGAGGGTCATTACTGGGGTAGAGCTGCACCATCAGAGGGTCAGTACTGAGGTATGGCCTCATTGCCAGATGGTCAGTACTGAGGGAGTGCTGCACTGACAATGGATCAATACTGAGGGACTGCTGCACTGTCAGAGGGTCAGTACTGAGGGAGTGCTGCACTGTAAGAGGTATTGTCCTGAGATTGGGCCACACTGTCGGAGAGTCAGTACATGGTCACTTCCACACTGTCAGACAGTCAGTAGTCAGAGAGTGCATCACTATCAGATGATCAGTGTGGAGAGAGTGCAGCATTGTCAGAGGATCAGTGTGGGGGGAGTGCAGCCTTGTCAGTGGATCAGTGTGGAGGGAGTGCAGCATTGTCAGAGGGTCAGTGTGGAGGGAGTGCAGCATTATCAGAGGATCAGTGTGGAGGGAGTGCAGCATTGTCAGAGGGTCAGTGTGCAGTGAGTGTAGCATTGTCAGAGGGTCAGTGGGGAGGGAGTGCAGCATTGTCAGAGGGTCAATGTGGAGGGAGTGCAGAATTGTCAGAGGTTCAGTGTTGGGGGAGGGCAGCATTTTCAGAGGGTCAGTGTGGGAGGATTGCAGCATTACCAGAGGGTCAGTACTGAGGGAGTGCTGCACTGTCAATGGGTCAGTACTGAGGGAGTGCTGCACTGTCATAGTGTCAGTTCTGAGGGAGTGCTGCACTGTCAGAGGTATTGTCCTGAGATTGGGCCACACTGTCGGAGAGTCAGGACATGGTCACTTCCACACTGTCAGAATCAGTACTGAGGGAGTGCCTCACTATCAGAGGATCAGTGTGGAGAGAGTGTAGCATTGTCAGAGGGTCAGTGGGGAGGGAGTGCAGCATTGTCAGAGGGTCAATGTGGAGGGAGTGCAGAATTGTCAGAGGTTCAGTGTTGGGGGAGGGCAGCATTTTCAGAGGGTCAGTGTGGGAGGATTGCAGCATTGCCAGAGGGTCAGTACTGAGGGAGTGCTGCACTGTCAATGGGTCAGTACTGAGGGAGTGCTGCACTGTCATAGTGTCAGTTCTGAGGGAGTGCTGCACTGTCAGAGGTATTGTCCTGAGATTGGGCCACACTGTCGGAGAGTCAGGACATGGTCACTTCCACACTGTCAGAATCAGTACTGAGGGAGTGCCTCACTATCAGAGGATCAGTGTGGAGAGAGTGCAGCATTGTCAGAGGATCAGTGTGGGGGGAGTGCAGCATTGTCAGTGGATCAGTGTGGGGGGAGTGCAGCATTGTGAGAGGGTCAGTGTGGAGGGAGTGCAGCATTATCAGAGGATCAGTGTGGAGGGAGTGCAGCATTGTCAGAGGGTCAGTGTGCAGTGAGTGTAGCATTGTCAGAGGGTCAGTGTGCAGGGAGTGCAACATTGTCAGAGGATCAGTGTGGAGGGAGTGCACTGTAAGAGGGTCAGTTCAGAGAGAGTGCTACACTCAGAGGTTCAGTACGGATGGAGTGCTGCACTGTCAGAGGGTCTGTACTGCGGGAGAGCTGCAATGTCGGACGGTCAGTTCTGAGGGAGAGCTGCATTGTTGGAGGGTAAATACTGAGGGAGAGCAGCACTGGTAGAGGGTCAGTACAGGGGGAGAGCTGCACAATCAGAGAGGTCAGTACTGAGGTAGTGCCTCATTGCCAGACGGACACTACTGAGGGAGTGCTGCACTGTCAATGCGTCAGTACTTAGTGAGTGCTGCCCTGTCATAGTGTCAGTTCTGAGTGAGCGCTGCACTGTCAGAGGATCAGTACTGAGGGAGTGCTGCACTGTCAGCGGTAATGTCCTGAGATTGGGCCACACTGTCGGAGAGTCAGTACATGGTCACTTTCACACTGTCAGAGAGTCAGTACTGAGGGAGTGCATCACTATCAGAGGATCAGTGTGGAGGGAGTGCAGCATTAGCGGAGGGTCAGTGTGGAGGGAGTGCAGCCTTGTCAGAGGGTCAGTGTGGAGGGAGTGCAACATTTTCAGAGGGGCAGTGTGGGGGGAGTGCAGCATTGTCAGAGGGTCAGTGTGGGGGGAGTGCAGCATTGACAGAGGATCAGTGTGGAGGGAGTGCAGCATTATCAGAGGATCAGTGTCGAGGGAGTGCAGCATTGTCAGAGGATCAGTGTGGAGGGATTGCAGCAATGTCGGAGGATCAGTGTGGAGGAAGTGCAGCATTTTCAGAGGGTCAGTGTGGAGGGAGTGCAGAATTGTCGGGGGTCAGTGTGGAGGGAGTGCAGCAGTGTCAGAGGATCAGTGTGGAGGGAGTGCTGCATTGTCAGAGGGTCAGTGTGGAGGGAGTGCAGCATTGTCAGAGGATCAGTGTCGAGGGAGTGTAGCAGTATCAGAGGATCATTGTGGAGGGAGTGCAGCATTGTCAGGGTGTCAGTGTGGAGGGAGTGCAGCATTTTCAGAGGGTCAGTGTGGAGGGAGTGCAGCACTGTCAGAGGGTCAATGTGGAGGGAGTGCTGCACTGTCAGAGTGTCAGTGTGGAGTGAGTGCAACATTGTCAGAGTGTCAGTGTGGAGGGAATGCAGCCTTGTCAGAGGGTCAGTGTGGAGGGTGTGCAGCATTTTCAGAGGGTAAGTGTGAAGGGAGTGCTGAATTGTCAGAGGATCAGTATGGAGGGATTGCAGCATTGTCAGAGGGTCAGTGTGGGTGGAGTGCAGCATTGTCAGAGGATCAGTGTGGAGGGAGTGCAGCATTGTCGGAGGATCAGTGTGGAGGAAGTGCAGCATTTTCAGAGGGTCAGTTTGGAGGGAGTGCAGAATTGTCAGGGGTTCAGTGTGGAGGGAATGCAGTAGTGTCAGAGGATCAGTATAGATGGAGTGCAGCATTATCAGAGGATCATTGTGGAGGGAGTGCAGCATTGTCAGGGGGTCAGTGTGGAGGGAGTGCAAAATTGTCAGAGGGTCAGTGTGGAGGGAGTGCAGCATTGTCAGAGGATCAGTGTCGAGGGAGTGCAGCATTATCAGAGGGTCAGTGTGGAGGGAGTGCAGCATTGTCAGAGGATCAGTGTGGGGGGAGTGCTACATTGTCAGAGGGTCAGTGCTGAGGGAGTGCTGCACAGTGAGAGGGTCAGTACGGAGGGAGTGCTGCACTGTCAGAGGGTCAGTACTGAGGGAGTGCTGCACTGTCAGAGGGTCAGTACTGAGGGAGTGCCACAGTGTCAGATGTTCAGTACTGAGGGAATGCCGCAGTGTCAGATGGTCAGTACTGAGGGAATGCTGCACTGTCAGAGGGTCAGTACTGAGGGAGTGCAGCATTGTCAGAGGGTCAGTGTGGAGGGAATGCATCCTTGTCAGTGTGGAGGGAGTGCAGCATTTTCAGAGGGTCAGTGTTGGGGCAGTGCAGCATTGTCAGAGGGTCAGTGTGGGGGGAGTGCAGCAATGTCAGAGGATCAGTGTGGAGGGAGTGCAGCATTATCAGAGGATCAGTGTCGAGGGAGTGCAGCATTGTCAGAGGGTCAGTGTGGAGGTAGTGCAACATTGTCAGTGGGTCATTGAGGAGGGAGTGCAGCATTGTCAGAGGATCAGTACTGAGGGAGAGCTGCACTGTCACAGGGTCAGTACTGAGAGAGTGCCGCACTGTTAGAGGGTCAGTACTGAGGGATTGCTGCACTGTCAGAAGGACAGTACTGAGGGAGTGCAGCACTGTCGGAGGGTCAGTACTGATGGAGTGAAGCATTGTCAGAGGATCAGTACTGAGGGAGAGGTGCACTGTCAGAGGGTCAGTACTGAGGGAGAGCTGCACTGTCGGAGGGTCAGTACTGAGGGAGTGCTGCACTGTCGGAGGGTCAACACTGAGGGAGTGCTGCACTGTCGGAGGGTCAACACTGAGGGAGTGCTGCACTGTCGCAGGGTCAGTACTGAGGGAGTGCTGCACTGTCGGTGGGTCAGTACTGAGGGAGTCCTGCACTGTCAGAGGGTCAGTACTGTGGGAGAGCTGCACTGTCAGAGGTTCAGTACGGAGGGAGTGCTGCACTGTGTAAGGGTCAGTATTGAGGGAATGCTGCAATGTAAGAGGTTCAGTCCAGAGAGTGTGCTCCACTCAGAGGTTCAGTAACGATGGAGTGCTGCATGGTCAGAAGCTATATACTGCGGGAGAGCTGCACTGTCGGAGGGTCAGTACTGAGGGAGAGCTGCATTGTTGGAGGGTAAATATTGAGGGAGAGCTGTGCTGGTAGCTGGTCAGTACTGGGAGAGAGCTGCACTGTCGGAGGGTGAGTACTGAGGAAGAGCTGCATTGTTGGTGGGTAAATACTGAGGGAGAGCTGTGCTGGTAGGTGGTCAGTACTGGGGGAGAGCTGCAATGTCGGAGGGTCAGTACTGAGGGAGAGCTGCATTGTTGGATCGTAAATAGTGAGGGAGAGCTGCGCTGTCAGAGGGTCAGTACTGAGGGAGTTCTGCACTGTCAGAGGTATTGTCCTGAGATTGGGCCACACTGTCGGAGAGCCAGTACAGGGTCACTTCGACACTGTCAGACAGTGAGTACCGAGGGAGTGCATCACTATCAGAGGATCAGTGTGGAGGGAGAGCAGCAATTTCAGAGGGTCAGTGTGGAGGGAGTGCAGCATTCTCAGAGGGTCAGTGTGGAGGGAGTGCAGCATTGTCAGAGGGTTAGTGTGGAGGGAGTGCAGCATTGTCAGAGGGTCAGTGTGGAGGGAGCGCAGCATTGTCAGAGAGCCAGTGTGGAGGGAGTGCAGCATTGTCAGAGTGTCAGTGTGGAGGGAGTGCAACATTGTCAGAGTATCAGTGTGGAGGGAGTGCAGCATTGTCAGAGGGTCAGTGTGGAGGGAATGCAGCCTTCTCAGAGGGTCAGTGTAGTGGGAGTGCAGCATTTTCATAGGGTCAGTGTGGGGGGAGTGCAGCATTTTCAGAGGGTCAGTGTGGGGGGAGTGCAGCATTGTCAGAGGATCAGTGTGGAGGGAGTGCAGCATTATCAGAGAATCAGTGTCGAGGGATTGCAGCATTGTCAGAGGATCAGTGTGAGGGGAGTGCAGCATTGTCAGAGGATCAGTGTCGACGGAGTGCAGCATTGTCAGAGGGTCAGTGTCGAGGGAGTGAAGCATTATCTGAGGGTCAGTGTAGAGGGAGTGCAGCACTGTCAGGGGGTCAATGTGGAGGGTGTGCAGTATTGTCAGAGGGTCAATGTGGAGGGAGTGCAGCATTGTCAGAGTGTCAGTATGGAGTGAGTTCAACATTGTCAGAGGGTCAATGTGGAGGGAGTGCAGCATTGTCAGGGGGTCAGTGTGTAGGGAGCGCAGCATTTCCAGAGGGTCAACGTGGAGGAGTGTTGCACTGTCAGAGGGTCAGTGTGGAGGGGGTGCAGCATTATCTGACGGTCAGTGTGGGGAGAGTGCGGCATTGTCAGAGGATCAGTGTGGGGGGAATGCAGCATCATCAGAGGGTCAGTGTTGGGGCAGTGCAGCATTGTAAGAGGATCAGGGTGGAGGGAGTGCAGCATTATCAGAGGATCAGTGTCGAGGGAGTGCAGCATTGTCAGAGGATCAGTGTGCAGGGAGTGCAGCATTGTCAGAGGGTCAGTGTGGAGGGAATTCAGCCTTCTCAGAGGGTCAGTGTAGTGGGAGTGCCGCATTTTCAGAGGGTCAGTGTGGGGGGAGTGCAGCATTGTCAGAGGATCAGTGTGGAGGGAGTGCAGCATTATTAGAGGATCAGTGTCGAGGGATTGCAGCATTGTCAGAGGATCAGTGTGGAGGGAGTGCAGCATTGTCAGAGGATCAGTGTCGTGGGAGTGCTGCATTGTCAGAGGTTCAGTGTGGAGGGGGTGCAGCATTGTCAGAGGATCATTGTGGCGGGAGTGCAGCATTGCCAGAGGATCTGTGTGGAGGGAGTACAGCATTATCAGAGGGTCAGTGTGGAGGGAGTGCAGCATTGTCAGAGGGTCAGTGTGGAGGAAATGCAGACTTGTCAGAGGGTCAGTGTGGGGGGAGTGCAGCATTGTCAGAGGGTTAGTGTGGGGGGAGTGCAGCATTGTCAGAGTGTCAGTGTGGAGTGAGTGCAGCACTGTCATAGGGTCAATGTGGAGGGAGTGCTGCACTGTCAGAGTGTCAGTGTGGAGTGAGTGCAATTTTGTCAGAGTGTCAGTGTGGAGGGAATGCAGCCTTGTCGGAGGGTCAGTGTGGAGGGAGTGCAGCATTTTCAGAGGGTCAGTGTGGGGGGAGTGCAGCATTGTCAGAGTGTTAGTGTGGGGGGAGTGCAGAATTGTCAGAGGATCAGTGTGGAGGGTGTGCAGCATTATCAGAGGATCAGTGTCGAGGGAGTGCAGCATTGTCAGAGGATCAGTGTGGGGCGAGTGCAGCATTGTCAGAGGATCAGTGTCGAGGGAGTGCAGCATTGTCAGAGGGTCAGTGTGGGGGGAGTGCAGCATTGTCAGAGGATCAGTTTCGAGGGAGTGCAGCATTGTCAGAGGATCAGTTTCGAGGGAGTGCAGCATTATCAGAGGGTCAGTGTGGAGGGAGTGCAACATTGTCAGAGGGTCAATGTGGAGGGAGTGCAGCATTGTCAGGGGGTCAGTATGGAGGGAGCGCAGCATTTCCAGAGGGTCCATGTGGAGGAGTGTTGCACTGTCAGACGGTCAGTGTGGAGGGGGTGCAGCATTATTAGACGGTCAGTGTGGGGAGAGTGCGGCATTGTCAGAGGGTCAGTGTGGGGGGAATGCAGCATCATCAGAGCTTCAGTGTGGGGGGAGTGCAGTATTGTCAGAGAAACAGTGTGGGTGGAGTGCAGCATTATCAGAGTGTCAGTGTGGAGGGAGTGCAAAATTGTCAGAGGATCAGTATGGAGGGATTGCAGCATTGTCAGAGGGTCAGTGTGGGTGGAGTGCAGGATTGTCAGAGGATCAGTGTGGAGGGTGTGCAGCATTATAAGAGGGTCAGTGTCGAGGGAGTGCAGCATTGTCAGAGGATCAGTGTGGGGGGAATGCAGCATCATCAGAGCTTCAGTGTGGGGGGAGTGCAGTTTTGTCAGAGAAACAGTGTGGAGGGAGTGCAGCATTGTCAGAGGGTCAGTGTGGAGGGAGTGCTGAATTGTCAGAGGATCAGTATGGAGGGATTGCAGCATTGTCAGAGGGTCAGTGTGGGTGGAGTGCAGCATTGTCAGAGGATCAGTGTGGAGGGAGTGCAGCATTGTCGGAGGATCAGTGTGGAGGAAGTGCAGCATTTTCAGAGGGTCAGTTTGGAAGGAGTGCAGAATTGTCAGGGGGTCAGTGTGGAGGGAGTGCAGTAGTGTCAGAGGATCAGTATGGATGGAGTGCAGCATTATCAGAGGATCATTGTGGAGGGGTTGCAGCATTGTCAGGGGGTCAGTGTGGAGGGAGCGCAAAATTGTCAGAGCGTCAGTGTGGAGGGAGTGCAGCATTGTCAGAGCATCATTGTGGAGGGAGTGCAGCATTGTCAGGGTGTCAGTGTGGAGGGAGTGCAGCATTTTCTGAGGGTCAGTGTGGAGGGAGTGCAGCATTGTCAGTGGATCAGTGTGGGGGGAGTGCTACATTGTCAGAGGGTCAGTGCTGAGGGAGTGCTGCACAGTGAGAGGGTCAGTACTGAGGGAGTGCTGCACTGTCAGAGGGTCAGTACTGAGGGAGTGCTGCACTGTCAGAGGGTCAGTACTGAGGGAGTGCCACAGTGTCAGATGTTCAGTACTGAGGGAATGCCGCAGTGTCAGATGGTCAGTACTGAGGGAATGCTGCACTGTCAGAGGGTCAGTACTGAGGGAGTGCAGCATTGTCAGAGGATCAGTGTGGAGCGGGTGCAGCATTGTCAGAGGATCAGTGTGGCGGGAGTGCAGCATTTTCAGAGGGTCAGTGTGGAGGGAGTGCAGCATTGTCAGAGGGTCAGTGCTGAGGGACTGTTGCACTGTCAGGGGGTCAGTACTGAGGGAGTGCTGCACTGTCGGAGGGTCAGTACTGAGGGAGAGCTGCATTGTTGGAGGGTAAATATTGAGGGAGAGCTGTTCTGGTAGCTGGTCAGTACTGGGGGAGAGCTGCACTGTCGGAGGGTCAGTACTGAGGGAGAGGTGCATTGTTGGAGTGTAAATACTGAGCGAGAGCTGAGCTGTTAGAGGGTCAGTACTGGGGTAGAGCTGCACCATCAGAGGGTCAGTAGTGAGGTAGTGCCTCATTGCCATAGGGTCAGTACTGAGGGAGTGCTGCACTGTCAATGGGTCAGTACTGAGGAAGTGCTGCACTGTCATAGTGTCAGTTCTGAGTGAACGTTGCACTGTCAGAGGGTCAGTACTGAGGGAGTGCTGCACTGTCAGAGGTATTGTCCTGAGATTGGGCCACACTGTCGAAGAGTCAGTACATGGTCACTTCCACACTCTCAGAGAGTCAGTACTGAGGGAGTGCATCACTATCAGAGGATCAGTGTAGAGGGAGTGCATCACTATCAGAGGTTCAGTTCTGAGGAAGTGGATCACTGTTGGAGGGTCAGTACTGAGGGAGTGCAGCATTGTCAGAGGGTGAGTGTGGAGGGAGTGCAGCATTTTCAGAGGATCAGTACTGAGGGAGAGCTGCACTGTCAGAGGGTCAGAACTGAGGGAGTGCTGCACTGTCAGATGGTCAGTACTGTGGGAGAGCTGCACTGTCAGAAGGTCAGCACTGAGGGAGTGCAGCACTGTGAGAGGGTCAGTATTGAGGGAATGCTGCACTGTAAGAGGGTCAGTCCAGAAAGACCGATACACTTAGAGGTTCAGTACTGATGGAGTTCTGCACTGACAGAGGGACTGTACTGCAGGAGAGCTGCACTGTCGGAGGCAGTACTGAGGGAGAGCTGCATTGTTGGAGGGTAAATACTGAGGGAGAGCTGAGCTGTTAGAGGGTCAGTCCTGGGGTCGAGCTGCACCATCAGAGGGTCAGTCCTGAAGAATGGCCTCATTGCCAGATGGTCAGTACTGAGGGAGTGCTGCACTAACAATGGATCAATACTGAGGGACTGCTGCACTGTCAGAGGGTCAGTACTGAGGGAGTGCTGCACTGTAAGAGGTATTGTCCTGAGATTGGGCCACACTGTCGGAGAGTCAGTACATGGTCACTTCCACACTGTCAGACAGTCAGTAGTGAGGGAGTGCATCACTATCAGATGATCAGTGTGGAGAGAGTGCAGCATTGTCAGAGGATCAGTGTGGGGGGAGTGCAGCCTTGTCAGTGGATCAGTGTGGAGGGAGTGCAGCATTGTCAGAGGGTCAGTGTGGAGGGAGTGCAGCATTATCAGAGGATCAGTGTGGAGGGAGTGCAGCATTGTCAGAGGGTCAGTGTGCAGTGAGTGTAGCATTGTCAGAGGGTCAGTGTGGAGGGAGTGCAGCATTGTCAGAGGGTCAATATGGAGGGAGTGCAGAATTGTCAGAGGTTCAGTGTTGGGGGAGGGCAGCATTTTCAGAGGGTCAGTGTGGGAGGATTGCAGCATTGCCAGAGGGTCAGTACTGAGGGAGTGCTGCACTGTCAATGGGTCAGTACTGAGGGAGTGCTGCACTGTCATAGTGTCAGTTCTGAGGGAGTGCTGCACTGTCAGAGGTATTGTCCTGAGATTGGGCCACACTGTCGGAGAGTCAGGACATGGTCACTTCCACACTGTCAGAATCAGTACTGAGGGAGTGCCTCACTATCAGAGGATCAGTGTGGAGAGAGTGCAGCATTGTCAGAGATTCAGTGTGGGGGGAGTGCAGCATTGTCAGTGGATCAGTGTGGGGGGAGTGCAGCATTGTGAGAGGGTCAGTGTGGAGGGAGTGCAGCATTATCAGAGGATCAGTGTGGAGGGAGTGCAGCATTGTCAGAGGGTCAGTGTGCAGTGAGTGTAGCATTGTCAGAGGGTCAGTGTGCAGGGAGTGCAACATTGTCATAGGATCAGTGTGGAGGGAGTGCACTGTAAGAGGGTCAGTTCAGAGAGAGTGCTACACTCAGAGGTTCAGTACTGAGGGAATGCTGCACTGTCAGAGGGTCAGTACTGAGGGAGTGCAGCATTGTCAGAGGTTCAGTGTGGAGGGGGTGCAGCATTGTCAGAGGATCAGTGTGGAGGGAGTGCAGTATTGCCAGAGCGACTGTGTGGAGGGATTACAGCATTATCAGAGGGTCAGTGTGGAGGTAGTGCAGCATTGTCAGTGGGTCATTGAGGAGGGAGTGCAGCATTGACTGAGGATCAGTACTGAGGGAGAGCTGCACTGTCACAGGGTCAGTACTGAGGGAGTGCAGCATTGTCAGAGGTTCAGTGTGGAAGGGGTGCAGCTTTGTCAGAGGATCATTGTGGAGGGAGTGCAGCATTGCCAGATGGTCTGTGTGGAGGGAGTACAGCATAATCAGAGGGTCAGTGTGGAGGGAATGCAGCCTTGTCAGAGGGTCAGTGTGGAGGGAGTGCAGCATTTTCAGAGGGTCAGTGTTGGGGGAGTGCAGCATTGTCAGAGGGTCAGTGTGGAGGGAGTGCGGCATTGTCAGAGCGTCAGTGTGGAGGGAGTGCAGAATTCTCAGAGGATCAGTATGGAGGAATAGCAGCATTGTCGGAGGATCAGTGTGGAGGGAGTGCAGCATTTTCAGAGGGTCAGTGTGGAGCAAGTGCAGAATTGTCAGTGGGTCAGTGTGGAGGGAGTGCAGCAGTGTCAGAGGATCAGTGTGGAGGGAGTGCAGCATTATCAGAGGGTCAGTGTGGAGGGAGTGCAGCATTGTCAGAGGGTCAGTGTAGAGAGAGTGCAGGATTTTCAGAGGATCAGTGTGGAGGGAGTGCAGCATTATCAGAGGATCAGTGTGGGGGGAGTGCAGGATTTTCAGAGGATCAGTGTGGAGGGAGTGCAGCATGATCAGAGGATCAGTGTGGAGGGAGTGCAGCATTGTCAGAGGATCAGTGTGGAGGGAGTGCAGCATTGTCGGAGGATCAGTGTGGAGGAAGCGCAGCATTTTCAGAGGGTCAGTGTGGAGGGAGTGCAGAATTGTCAGTGTGTCAGTGTGGAGGGAGTGCAGCAGTGTCAGAGGATCAGTGTGGAGGGAGTGCAGCATTATCAGAGTGTCAGTGTGGAGGGAGAGCAGCATTGTCAGAGGGTCAGTGTAGAGAGAGTGCAGTATTTTCAGAGGATCCGTGTGGAGGGGATGCAGCATTGTCAGAGGATCAGTGTGGAGGGAGAGCAGCATTATCCGAGGGTCAGTGTGGGGGCAGTGCAGCATTGTAAGAGGATCAGTCTGGAAGGGGTTCAGCATTGTCAGATGATCAGTCTGGAGGGAGTGCAGCATTGTCAGAGGGTTAGTGTGGAGGGAGTGCGGCATTGTCAGAGAATCAGTGTGGAGGGAGTGCGGCATTATCAGAGGGTCAGTGTGGAGGGAGTGATGCATTATCAGAAGATCAGTGTCGGGGGAGTGCAGAATTGTCAGAGGGTCAGTTTTGGGGAGGGCAGCACTTTCAGAGGGTCAGTGTGGAGGGAATGCGGCAGCGTCAGAGAATCAGTGCGGGGGGACTGCAGCATTGTCAGAGGGTCAGTGTGGAGGGAGTGCAGCATTGTCAGAGGATCAGTGTCGAGGGAGTGCAGCATTATCAGAGGATCATTGTGGAGGGAGTGCAGCATTGTCAGAGGGTCAGAGTGTTGGGAGTGCAGCATTTTCAGAGGATCAGTGTGGGGGGAGTGCTACATTGTCAGAGGGTCAGTGCTGAGGGAGTGCTGCACAGTGAGAGGGTCAGTACTGAGGGAGTGCTGCACAGTCAGAGGGTCAGTACTGAGGGAGTGCTGCACTGTCAGAGGATCAGTACTGTGGGAGTGCCGCAGTGTCAGATGTTCAGTACTGAGGGAGTGCCGCAGTGTCAGATGGTCAGTACTGAGGGAGTGCTGCACTGTCAGAGGGTCAGTACTGAGGGAGTGCAGCATTGTCAGAGGTTCAGTGTGGAGGGGGTGCAGCATTGTCAGAGGATCTGTGTGGAGGGAGTACAGCATTATCAGAGGGTCAGTGTGGAGGTAGTGCAGCATTGTCAGTGGGTCATTGAGGAGGGAGTGCAGCATTGTCAGAGGATCAGTACTGAGGGAGAGCTGCACTGTCACAGGGTCAGGACTGAGAGAGTGCCGCACTGTCAGAGGATCAGTGTGGAGGGAGTGCAGCATTGTCAGAGGGTCAGTGTGCAGTGAGTGTAGCATTGTCAGAGGGTCAGTGTGGAGGGAGTGCATCATTGTCAGAGGGTCAATGTGGAGGGAGTGCAGAATTGTCAGAGGTTCAGTGTTGGGGGAGGGCAGCATTTTCAGAAGGTCAGTGTGGGAGAATTGCAGCATTGCCAGAGGGTCAATACTGAGGGAGTGCTGCACTGTCAATGGGTCAGTACTGAGGGAGTGCTGCACTGTCATAGTGTCAGTTCTGAGGGAGTGCTGCACTGTCAGAGGTATTGTCCTGAGATTGGGCCACACTGTCGGAGAGTCAGGACATGGTCACTTCTACACTGTCAGAATCAGTACTGAGGGAGTGCCTCACTATCAGAGGATCAGTGTGGGGGGAGTGCAGCATTGTCAGTGGATCAGTGTGGGGGGAGTGCAGCATTGTCAGAGAGTCAGTGTCGAGGGAGTGCAGCATTATCAGAGGATCATTGTGGAGGGAGTGCAGCATTGTCAGAGGGTCAGTGTGTTGGGAGTGCAGCATTGTCAGAGGATCAGTGTGGGGGAAGTGCTACATTGTCAGAGGGTCAGTGCTGAGGGAGTGCTGCACAATGAGAGGGTCAGTACTGAGGGAGTGCTGCACAGTCAGAATGTCAGTACTGAGGGAGTGCTGCACTGTCAGAGGATCAGTACTGTGGGAGTGCCGCAGTGTCAGATATTCAGTACTGAGGGAATGCCGCAGTGTCAGATGGTCAGTACTGAGGGAGTGCTGCACTGTCAGAGGGTCAGTACTGAGGGAGTGCAGCATTGTCAGAGGTTCAGTGCGGAGGGGGTGCAGCATTGTCTGAGGATCTGTGTGGAGGGAGTACAGCATTATCAGAGGGTCAGTGTGGAGGTAGTGCAGCATTGTCAGTGGGTCATTGAGGAGGGAGTGCAGCATTGTCAGAGGATCAGTACTGAGGGAGAGCTGCACTATCACAGGGTCAGGACTGAGAGAGTGCCGCACTGTCAGAGGATCAGTGTGGAGGGAGTGCAGCATTGTCAGAGGGTCAGTGTGCAGTGAGTGTAGCATTGTCAGAGGGTCAGTGTGGAGGGAGTGCAGCATTGTCAGAGGGTCAATGTGGAGGGAGTGCAGAATTGTCAGAGGTTCAGTGTTGGGGGAGGGCAGCATTTTCAGAAGGTCAGTGTGGGAGAATTGCAGCATTGCCAGAGGGTCAATACTGAGGGAGTGCTGCACTGTCAATGGGTCAGTACTGAGGGAGTGCTGCACTGTCATAGTGTCAGTTCTGAGGGAGTGCTGCACTGTCAGAGGTATTGTCCTGAGATTGGGCCACACTGTCGGAGAGTCAGGACATGGTCACTTCCACACTGTCAGAATCAGTACTGAGGGAGTGCCTCACTATCAGAGGATCAGTGTGGAGAGAGTGCAGCATTGTCAGAGGATCAGTGTGGGGGGAGTGCAGCAATGTCAGTGGATCAGTGTGGGGGGAGTGCAGCATTGTCAGAGAGTCAGTGTGGAGGGAGTGCAGCATTATCAGAGGATCAGTGTGGAGGGAGTGCAGCATTGTCAGAGGGTCAGTGTGCAGTGAGTGTAGCATTGTCAGAGGGTCAGTGTGCAGGGAGTGCAACATTGTCAGAGGATCAGTGTGGAGGGAGTGCACTGTAAGAGGGTCAGTTCAGAGAGAGTGCTACACTCAGAGGTTCAGTACTGAGGGAATGCTGCACTGTCAGAGGGTCAGTACTGAGGGAGTGCAGCATTGTCAGAGGTTCAGTGTGGAGGGGGTGCAGCATTGTCAGAGGATCAGTGTGGAGGGAGTGCAGTATTGCCAGAGGGTCTGTGTGGAGGGATTACAGCATTGTCAGAGGGTCAGTGTGGAGGTAGTGCAGCATTGTCAGTGGGTCATTGAGGAGGGAGTGCAGCATTGACTGAGGATCAGTACTGAGGGAGAGCTGCACTGTCACAGGGTCAGTACTGAGGGAGTGCAGCATTGTCAGAGGTTCAGTGTGGAGGGGTTACAGCTTTGTCAGAGGATCATTGTGGAGGGAGTGCAGCATTGCCAGATGGTCTGTGTGGAGGGAGTACAGCATAATCAGAGGGTCAGTGTGGAGGGAATGCAGCCTTGTCAGAGGGTCAGTGTGGAGGGAGTGCAGCATTTTCAGAGGGTCAGTGTTGGGGTAGTGCAGCATTGTCAGAGGGTTAGTGTTGGGGGAGTGCAGCATTGTCAGTGGATCTGTGTGGAGGGAGTGCAGAATTTTCAGAGTGTCAGTGTGGAGTGAGTGCAAAATTGTCAGAGGGTCAGTGTGGAGGGAGTGCGGCATTGTCAGAGCGTTAGTGTGGAGGGAGTGCAGAATTCTCAGAGGATCAGTATGGAGGAATAGCAGCATTGTCAGAGGATCAGTGTGGAGGGAGTGCAGCATTGTCGGAGGATCAGTGTGGAGGGAGTGCAGCATTTTCAGAGGGTCAGTGTAGAGCAAGTGCAGAATTGTCAGTGGGTCAGTGTGGAGGGAGTGCAGCACTGTGTCAGAGGATCAGTGTGGAGGGAGTGCAGCATTATCAGAGGATCAGTGTGGAGGGAGTGTAGCATTATCAGAGGGTCAGTTTGGAGGGAGTGCAGCATTGTCAGAGGGTCAGTGTAGAGAGAGTGCAGTATTTTCAGAGGATAAGTGTGGAGGGAGTGCAGGATTTTCAGAGGATCAGTGTGGAGGGAGTGCAGCATTGTCAGAGGATCAGTGTGGAGGGAGTGCAGGATTTTCAGAGGATCAGTGTGGAGGGAGTGCAGCATTATCAGCGGATCAGTGTGGGGGGAGTGCAGGATTTTCAGAGGATCAGTGTGGAGGGAGTGCAGCATGATCAGAGGATCAGTGTGGAGGGAGTGCAGCATTGTCAGAGGATCAGTGTGGAGGGAGTGCAGCATTGTCGGAGGATCAGTGTGGAGGAAGCGCAGCATTTTCAGAGGGTCAGTGTGGAGGGAGTGCAGAATTGTCAGTGGGTCAGTGTGGAGGGAGTGCAGCAGTGTCAGAGGATCAGTGTGGAGGGAGTGCGGCATTATCAGAGGGTCAGTGTGGAGGGAGAGCAGCATTGTCAGAGGGTCAGTGTAGAGAGAGTGCAGTATTTTCGGAGGATCTGTGTGGAGGGGATGCAGCATTGTCAGAGGATCAGTGTGGAGGGAGAGCAGCATTATCCGAGGGTCAGTGTGGGGGCAGTGCAGCATTGTAAGAGGATCAGTGTGGAGGGGGTGCAGCATTGTCAGATGATCAGTCTGGAGGGAGTGCAGCATTGTCAGAGGGTCAGTGTGGAGGGAGTGCGGCATTGTCAGAGAATCAGTGTGGAGGGAGTGCGGCATTATCAGAGGGTCAGTGTGGAGGGAGTGATGCATTATCAGAAGATCAGTGTCGGGGGAGTGCAGAATTGTCAGAGGGTCAGTTTTGGGGAGGGCAGCAATTTCAGAGGGTCAGTGTGGAGGGAATGCGGCAGCGTCAGAGAATCAGTGCGGGGGGACTGCAGCATTGTCAGAGGGTCAGTGTGGAGGGAGTGCAGCATTGTCAGAGGATCAGTGTCGAGGGAGTGCAGCATTATCAGAGGATCATTGTGGAGGGAGTGCAGCATTGTCAGAGGGTCAGTGTGTTGGGAGTGCAGCATTGTCAGAGGATCAGTGTGGGGGGAATGCTCCATTGTCAGAGGGTCAGTGCTGAGGGTGTGCTGCACAGTGAGAGGGTCAGTACTGAGGGAGTGCTGCACAGTCAGAGGGTCAGTACTGAGGGAGTGCTGCACTGTCAGAGGATCAGTACTGAGGGAGTGCCGCAGTGTCAGATGTTCAGTACTGAGGGAGTGCCGCAGTGTCAAATGGTCAGTACTGAGGGAGTGCTGCACTGTCAGAGGGTCAGTACTGAGGGAGTGCAGCATTGTCAGAGGATCAGTGTGGAGGGGGTGCAGAATTGTCAGAGGATCTGTGTGGAGGGAGTACAGCATTATCAGAGGGTCAGTGTGGAGGTAGTGCAGCATTGTCAGAGGATCAGTACTGAGGGAGAGCTGCACTATCACAGGGTCAGGACTGAGAGAGTGCCGCACTGTCAGAGGGTCAGTGCTGAGGGATTACTGCACTGTCAGAAGGACAGTACTGAGGGAGTGCAGCACTGTCGGAGGGTCAGTACTGATGGAGTGAAGCATTGTCAGACGATCAGTACTGAGGGAGAGGTGCACTGTCAGAGGGTCATTACTGAGGGAGTGCTGCACTGTCGGAGGGTCAGTACTGAGGGAGTGCTGCACTGTCGGAGGGTCAACACTGAGGGACAGCTGCACTTTGGGAGGGTCAACACTGAGGGAGTGCTGCACTGTCGCAGGGTCAGTACTGAGGGAGTGCTGCACTGTCGGTGGGTCAGTACTGAGGGTGTCCTGCACTGTCAGAGGGTCAGTACTGTGGGAGAGCTGCAGTGTCAGAGGTTGAGTACTGAGGGAGTGCTGCACTGTGAAAGGGTCAGTATTGAGGGAATGCTGCAATGTAAGAGGTTCAGTCCAGAGAGTGTGCTCCACTCAGAGGTTCAGTACTGATGGAGTGCTGCATGGTCAGAGGGTATATACTGCGGGAGAGCTGCACTGTCGGAGGGTCAGTACTGAGGGAGAGCTGCATTGTTGGAGGGTAAATATTGAGGGAGAGCTGTGCTGGTAGATGGTCAGTTTTGGGGGAGAGCTGCACTGTCGGAGGGTGAGTACTGAGGGAGAGGTGCATTGTTGGATTGTAAATACTGAGGGAGAGCTGTGCTGGTAGGTGATCAGTACTGGGGGAGAGCTGCACTGTCGGAGGGTCAGTACTGAGGGAGAACTGCATTGTTGGATCGTAAATACTGAGGGAGAGCTGCGCTGTCAGAGGGTCAGTGTGGAGGGAGTGCATCATTTTCAGAGGGTCAATGTGGGGGGAGTGCAGCATTGTCAGGCGGTCAGTGTGGGGGGAGTGCAGCATTGTCAGAGGATCAGTGTGGAGGGAGTGCAGCATTGTCAGAGGATCAGTGTGGAGGGAGTGCAGCATTATCAGAGGGTCAGTGTGGAGGGAGTGCTGCATTATCAGAAGATCAGTGTAGGGGGAGTGCAGCATTGTCAGAGGGTCAGTTTTGGGGGAGGGCAGCACTTTCAGAGGGTCAGTACTGAGGGAGTGCAGCATTGTCAGAGGGTCAGTTTGGACGAAATGCAGCAGTGTCAGAGAATCAGTGCGGGGGGGTGCAGCATTGTCAGAGGTTCAGTGTGAAGGGACTGTAGCATTGTCAGAGGATCAGTGTGGAGTTAGTGCAGCAGTGTCAGAGGGTCAGTGTGGAGGGAGTGCAGCATTGTGAGAGGTTCAGTGTTGGGGAGGGCAGCACTTTCAGAGGGTCAGTGTGGAGGGAATGCAGCATTATCAGGTGATCAGTGAGGGGGGAGTGCAGCATTGTCAGCGGGTCAGTGTGGCGGGAGTGCAGCATTGTCCGGGGGTCAGCACTGAGTGACAGCTGCACTGTCAGAGGCACAGTTCTGAGGGAGTGCTGCACTGTCAGAGGGTCAGTACTGAGGGAGTGCTGCACTCTCGAAAGGTGAGTACTGAGGGAGTGCAGCACTGTCTGAAGGTCAGTACTGAGGGAGTGCTGCACTGTCAGAGGTCCATTACTGTGGGAGTGCAGCACTGTTGGAGGGTCAGTACTGAGGGAGTGCAGCATTGTCAGAGTATCAGTGTGGAGTAAGTGCAGCATTTTCAGAGGGTCAGTGTGGAGGGAGTGCAGAATTGTCAGGGGGTCAGTGTGGAGGGAGTGCAGAATTGTCAGGGGGTCAGTGTGGAGGGGGTGCAGCATTATCAGAGGATCATTGTGGAGGGAGTGCAACATTGTCAGGGGGTCAGTGTGGAGGGAGTGCAGCATTGTCAGAGGGTCAGTGTGTTGGGAGTGCAGCATTGTCAGAGGATCAGTGTGGGGGGAGTGCTACATTGTCAGAGGGTCAGTGCTGTGGGAGTGCTACACAGTGAGAGGGTCAGTACTGAGGTAGTGCTGCACTGTCAGAGGGTCAGTACTGAGGGCGTGCTGCACTGTCAGATGGTCAGTACTGAGGGAGTGCCGCAGTGTCAGATGTTCAGTACTGAGGGAGTGCCGCAGTGTCAGATGGTCAGTACTGAGGGAGTGCTGCACTGTCAGAGGGTCAGGACTGAGGGAGTGCAGCATTGTCAGAGGTTCAGTGTGGAGGGGGTGCAGCATTGTCAGAGGATCAGTGTGGAGGGAGTGCAGCATTGCCAGAGGGTCAGTGTGGAGGTAGTTTAGAATTGTCAGTGGGTCATTGAGGAGGGAGTGCAGCATTGTCAGAGGATCAGTACTGAGGGAGAGCTGCACTGTCGCAGGGTCAGTACTGAGGGAGTGCTGCACTGTCGGTGGGTCAGTACTGATGGTGTCCTGCACTGTCAGAGGGTCAGTACTGTGGGAGAGCTGCACTGTCTGAGGTTCAGTACGGAGGGAGTGCTGCACTGTGAAAGGGTCAGTATTGAGGGAATGCTGCAATGTAAGAGGTTCAGTCCAGAGAGTGTGCTCCACTCAGAGGTTCAGTACTGATGGAGTGCTGCATGGTCAGAGGGTATATACTGAGGGAGAGCTGCACTGTCGGAGGGTCAGTACTGAGGGAGAGCTGCATTGTTGGAGGGTAAATATTGAGGGAGAGCTGTGCTGGTAGCTGGTCAGTACTGGGGGAGAGCTGCACTGTCGGAGAGTCAGTACTGAGGGAGTGCTGAATTGTTGGATTGTAAATACTGGGGGAGAGCTGTGCTGGTAGGTGGTCAGTACTGGGGGAGAGCTGCACTGTCGGAGAGTCAGTACTGAGGGAGAACTGCATTGTTGGATCGCAAATACTGAGGGAGAGCTGCGCAGTCAGAGGGGCAGTGTGGAGGGAGTGCAGCATTTTCAGAGGGTCAATGTGGGGGGAGTGCAGCATTGTCAGGCGGTCAGTGTGGGGGGAGTGCAGCATTGTCAGAGGATCAGTGTGGAGGGAGTGCAGCATTGTCAGAGGATCAGTGTGGAGGGAGTGCAGCATTATCAGAGGGTCAGTGTGGAGGGAGTGCTGCATTATCAGAAGATCAGTGTAGGGGGAGTGCAGCATTGTCAGAGGGTCAGTTTTGGGGGAGGGCAGCACTTTCAGAGGGTCAGTACTGAGGGAGTGCAGCATTGTCAGAGGGTCAGTTTGGACGAAATGCAGCAGTGTCAGAGAATCAGTGCGGGGGGGTGCAGCATTGTCAGAGGTTCAGTGTGAAGGGACTGTAGCATTGTCAGAGGATCAGTGTGGAGTTAGTGCAGCAGTGTCAGAGGGTCAGTGTGGAGGGAGTGCAGCATTGTGAGAGGTTCAGTGTTGGGGAGGGCAGCACTTTCAGAGGGTCAGTGTGGAGGGAATGCAGCATTATCAGGTGATCAGTGAGGGGGGAGTGCAGCATTGTCAGCGGGTCAGTGTGGCGGGAGTGCAGCATTGTCCGGGGGTCAGCACTGAGTGACAGCTGCACTGTCAGAGGCACAGTTCTGAGGGAGTGCTGCACTGTCAGAGGGTCAGTACTGAGGGAGTGCTGCACTCTCGAAAGTTGAGTACTGAGGGAGTGCAGCACTGTCTGAAGGTCAGTACTGAGGGAGTGCTGCACTGTCAGAGGTCCATTACTGTGGGAGTGCAGCACTGTTGGAGGGTCAGTACTGAGGGAGTGCAGCATTGTCAGAGTATCAGTGTGGAGTAAGTGCAGCATTTTCAGAGGGTCAGTGTGGAGGGAGTGCAGAATTGTCAGGGGGTCAGTGTGGAGGGAGTGCAGAATTGTCAGGGGGTCAGTGTGGAGGGGGTGCAGCATTATCAGAGGATCATTGTGGAGGGAGTGCAACATTGTCAGGGGGTCAGTGTGGAGGGAGTGCAGCATTGTCAGAGGGTCAGTGTGTTGGGAGTGCAGCATTGTCAGAGGATCAGTGTGGGGGGAGTGCTACATTGTCAGAGGGTCAGTGCTGTGGGAGTGCTACACAGTGAGAGGGTCAGTACTGAGGTAGTGCTGCACTGTCAGAGGGTCAGTACTGAGGGCGTGCTGCACTGTCAGATGGTCAGTACTGAGGGAGTGCCGCAGTGTCAGATGTTCAGTACTGAGGGAGTGCCGCAGTGTCAGATGGTCAGTACTGAGGGAGTGCTGCACTGTCAGAGGGTCAGGACTGAGGGAGTGCAGCATTGTCAGAGGTTCAGTGTGGAGGGGGTGCAGCATTGTCAGAGGATCAGTGTGGAGGGAGTGCAGCATTGCCAGAGGGTCAGTGTGGAGGTAGTTTAGAATTGTCAGTGGGTCATTGAGGAGGGAGTGCAGCATTGTCAGAGGATCAGTACTGAGGGAGAGCTGCACTGTCGCAGGGTCAGTACTGAGGGAGTGCTGCACTGTCGGTGGGTCAGTACTGATGGTGTCCTGCACTGTCAGAGGGTCAGTACTGTGGGAGAGCTGCACTGTCTGAGGTTCAGTACGGAGGGAGTGCTGCACTGTGAAAGGGTCAGTATTGAGGGAATGCTGCAATGTAAGAGGTTCAGTCCAGAGAGTGTGCTCCACTCAGAGGTTCAGTACTGATGGAGTGCTGCATGGTCAGAGGGTATATACTGAGGGAGAGCTGCACTGTCGGAGGGTCAGTACTGAGGGAGAGCTGCATTGTTGGAGGGTAAATATTGAGGGAGAGCTGTGCTGGTAGCTGGTCAGTACTGGGGGAGAGCTGCACTGTCGGAGAGTCAGTACTGAGGGAGTGCTGAATTGTTGGATTGTAAATACTGAGGGAGAGCTGTGCTGGTAGGTGGTCAGTACTGGGGGAGAGCTGCACTGTCGGAGAGTCAGTACTGAGGGAGAACTGCATTGTTGGATCGCAAATACTGAGGGAGAGCTGCGCAGTCAGAGGGGCAGTGTGGAGGGAGTGCAGCATTTTCAGAGGGTCAGTGTGGGGGGAGTGCAGCATTGTCAGGCGGTCAGTGTGGGGGAATGAAGCATTGTCAGAGGATCAGTGTGGACGGAGTGCAGCATTGTCAGAGGATCAGTGTGGAGGGAGTGCAGCATTATCAGAGGGTCAGTGTGGAGGGAGTGCTGCATTATCAGAAGATCAGTGTAGGGGGAGTGCAGCATTGTCAGAGGGTCAGTTTTGGGGGAGGGCAGTACTTTCAGAGGTTCAGTGTGGAGGGAGTGCAGCATTGTCAGAGGGTCAGTTTGGACGAAATGCAGCACTGTCAGAGAATCAGTGCGGGGGGGTGCAGCATTGTCAGAGGATCAGTGTGGAGGTAGTGCAGCAGTGTCAGATGGTCAGTGTGGAGGAAGTGCTGAATTGTCAGCGGATCAGTATGGAGGGATTGCAGCATTGTTAGCGGGTCAGTGTGGGGGGAGTGCAGGATTGTCAGAGGATCAGTGTGGAGGGAGTGCAGCATTATCAGAGGATCAGTGTCGAGGGAGTGCAGCATTGTCAGATGATCAGTGTGGAGGGATTGCAGCATTGTCGGAGGATCAGTGTGGCGGAAGTGCAGCATTTTCAGAGGGTCAGTTTGGAGGGAGTGCAGAATTGTCAGGGGGTCAGTGTGGAGGGAGTGCAGTATTGTCAGAGGATCAGTGTGGAGGGAGTGCAGCATTGTCAGGGGGTCAGTGTGGAGGCAGTGCAGAATTGTCAGGGGGTCAGTGTGGAGGGAGTGCAGCATTGTCAGAGGATCAGTGTCGAGGGAGTGCAGCATTATCAGTGGATCATTGTGGAGGGAGTGCAGCATTGTCAGGAGGTCAGTGTGGAGGGAGTGCAGCATTTTCAGAGGGTCATTGTGGAGGGAGTGCAGCATTGTCAGAGGATCAGTGTGGAGGGGGTGGAGCATTGTCAGAGGGTCAGTGTTGGGGAGGGCAGCACTTTCAGAGGGTCAGTGTGGAGGGAATGCAGCATTAACAGGTGATCAGTGAGGGGGGAGTACAGCATTGTCAGCGGGTCAGTGTGGAGGGAGTGCAGCATTGTCAGAGGGTCAGTACTGAGGGACAGCTGCACTGTCAGAGGCTCAGTTCTGAGGGAGTGCTGCACTGTCAGAGGGTCAGTACTGAGGGAGTGCTGCACTGCCGACAGGTCAGTACTGAGGGAGTGCAGCACTGTCAGAGGGTCAGTACTGAGGGAGTGCCGCAGTGTCAGATGTTCAGTAATGAGGGAGTGCCGCAGTGTCTGATGGTCAGTACTGAGGGAGTGCTGCACTGTCAGAGGGTCAGTACTGAGGGTGTGCAGCATTGTCAGAGGTTCAGTGCGGAGGGGGTGCAGCATTGTCAGAGGATCAGTGCGGAGGGGGTGCAGCATTGTCAGTGGGTCATTGAGGAGGGAGTGCAGCATTGTCAGACGATCAGTACTGAGGGAGAGCTGCACTGTCACAGGGTCAGTACTGAGAGAGTGCCGCACTGTCAGTGGGTCAGGACTGAGGGATTGCTGCACTGTCAGAAGGACAGTACTGAGGGAGTGCAGCACTGTCGGAGGGTCAGTACTGATGGAGTGAAGCATTGTCAGAGGATCAGTACTGAGGGAGAGGTGCACTGTCGGAGGGTCATTACTGAGGGAGTGCTGAACTGTCGGACGGTCAACACTGAGGGAGTGCTGCACTGTCGGAGGGTCAACACTGTGGGAGTGCTGCACTGTCGCAGGGTCAGAACTGAGGGAGTGCTGCACTGTCGGTGGGTCAGTACTGAGGGAGTCCTGCACTGTCAGAGGGTCAGTACTGTGGGAGAGCTGCACTGTCAGAGGTTCAGTACGGAGGGAGTGCTGCACTGTGAAAGGGTCAGTATTGAGGGAATGCTGCAATGTAAGAGGTTCAGTCCAGAGAGTGTGCTCCACTCAGAGGTTCAGTACTGATGGAGTGCTGCAAGGTCAGAGGGTATATACTGCGGGAGAGCTGCACTGTCGGAGGGTCAGTACTGAGGGAGAGCTGCATTGTTGGAGGGTAAATATTGAGGGAGAGCTGTGCTGGTAGCTGGTCAGTACTGGGGGAGAGCTGCACTGTCGGAGGGTCAGTACTGGGGGAGAGCTGCACTGTCGGAGGGTCAGTACTGAGGGAGAGCTGCATTGTTGGAGTGTAAATACTGAGGGAGAGCTGTGCTGGTCGGTGGTCAGTACTGGGGAGAGCTGCAATGTCGGAGGGTCAGTACTGTGGGAGAGCTGCATTGTTGGATCTTAAATACTGAGGGAGAGCTGCGCTGTCAATGGGTCAGTACTGAGGAAGTGCTGCACTGTCATAGTGTCAGTTCTGAGGGAGTTCTGCACTGTCAGAGGGTCAGTACTGAGGGAGTTCTGCACTGTCAGAGGTATTGTCCTGAGATTGGGCCACACTGTCGGAGAGCCAGTACAGGGTCACTTCGACACTGTCAGACAGTGAGTACCGAGGGAGTGCATCACTGTCAGAGGATCAGTGTGGAGGGAGTGCAGCAATTTCAGAGGGTCAGTGTGGAGGGAGTGCAGCATTCTCAGAGGGTCAGTGTGGAGGGAGTGCAGCATTGTCAGAGGGTCAGTGTGGAGGGAGAGCAGCATTGTCAGAGGGTCAGTGTGGAGGGCGTGGAGCATTGTCAGAGGGTCAGTGTGGAGGGAGTGCAACATTGTCAGAGTATCAGTGTGGAGGGAGTGCAGCATTGTCAGAGGGTCAGTGTGGAGGGAATGCAGCCTTCTCAGAGGGTCAGTGTGGAGGGAGTGCAGCATTTTCAGAGGATCAGTGTGGGGGGAGTGCAGAATTGTCAGGCGGTTAGTGTGGGGGGAGTGCAGCATTTTCAGAGGATCAGTGTGGAGGGAGTGCAGCATTATCAGAGGGTCAGTGTGGAGGGAGTGCTGCATTATCAGAAGATCAGTGTAGGGGGAGTGCGGCATTGTCAGAGGGTTAGTTTTGGGGGAGGGCTGCACTTTCAGAGGGTCAGTGTGGCGGGTGTGCAGCATTGTCAGAGGGTCAGTGTGGAGGGAATGCAGCAGTGTCAGAGAATCAGTGCCGGGGGGTGTGCAGCAATGTCAGAGGTTTATTGTCAAGGGAGTTTAGCATTGTCAGAGGATCAGTGTGGAGGTAGTGCAGCAGTGTCAGAGGGTCAGTGTGGTGGGAGTGCAGCATTGTGAGAGGTTCAGTGTTGAGGAGGGCAGCACTTTCAGAGGGTAAGTGTGGAGGGAATGCAGCATTATCAGGTGATCAGTGAGGGGGGAGTACAGCAGTGTCAGCGGGTCAGTGTGGAGGGAGTGCAGCATTGTCAGAGGGTCAGTTTTGGGGGAGGGCAGCACATTCAGAGGGTCAGTGTGGAGGGTGTGCAGTATTGTCAGAGGGTCAGTGTGGAGGGAATGCACCAGTGTCAGAGAATCAGTGCGGGGAGGCGCAGCATTGTCAGAGGTTCAGTGTGAAGGGAGTTCAGCATTGTCAGAGGATCAGTGTGGAGGGAGTGCAGCAGTGTCAGAGGGTCAGTGTGGAGGGAGTGCAGCATTGTGAGAGGTTCAGTGTTGGGGAGGGCAGCACTTTCAGAGGGTCAGTGTGGAGGGAATGCAGCATTGTCAGAGGGTCAGTACTGAGGGACAGCTGCACTGTCAGAGGCTCAGTACTGAGGGAGTGCTGCACTGTCGACAGGTCAGAACTGAGGGAGTGCAGCACTGTCAGAAGGTCAGTACTGAGGGAGTGCCGCAGTGTCAGATGTTCAGTACTGAGGGAGTGCCGCACTGTCAGATGGTCAGTACTGAGGGAGCGCAGCACTGTCAGAGGGTCAGTACCGAGGGAGTGCAGCATTGTCAGAGGTTCAGTGCGGAGCGGGTGCAGCATTGTCAGAGGATCAGTGTGGAGGGAGTGCAGTATTGCCAGAGGGTCTGTGTGGAGGGAGTACAGCATTATCAGAGGGTCAGTGTGGAGGTAGTGCAGCATTGTCAGTGGGTCATTGAGGAGGGAGTGCAGCATTGTCAGAGGATCAGTACTGAGGGAGAGCTGCACTGTCACAGGGTCAGTACTGAGAGAGTGCCGCACTGTCAGAGGGTCAGTACTGAGGGATTGCTGCAATGTCAGAAGGACAGTACTGAGGGAGTGCAGCACTGTCGGAGGGTCAGTACTGATGGAGTGAAGCATTGTCAGAGGATCAGTACTGAGGGAGAGGTGCACTGTCAGAGTGTTAGTACTGAGGGAGTGCTGCACTGTCGGAGGGTCAGTACTGAGGGAGTGCTGCACTGTCGGAGGGTCAACACTGAGGGAGTGCAGCACTGTCGGAGGGTTAACCCTGAGGGAGTGCTGCACTGTCGCAGGGTCAGTACTGAGGGAGTGCTGCACTGTCGGTGGGTCAGTACTGAGGGAGTCCTGCACTGTCAGAGGGTCAGTGCTGTGGGAGAGCTGCACTGTCAGAGGTTCAGTACGGAGGGAGTGCTGCACTGTGAAAGGGTCAGTATTGAGGGAATGCTGCAATGTAAGAGGTTCAGTCCAGAGAGTGTGCTCCACTCAGAAGTTCAGTACTGATGGAGTGCTGCATGGTCAGAGGGTATATACTGCGGGAGAGCTGCACTGTCGGAGGGTCAGTACTGAGGGAGAGCTGCATTGTTGGAGGGTAAATATTGAGGGAGAGCTGTGCTGGTAGCTGGTCAGTACTGGGGGAGAGCTGCACTGTCGGAGGGTCAGTACTGGGGGAGAGCTGCACTGTCGGAGGGTCAGTACTGAGGGAGAGCTGCATTGTTGGAGGGTAAATACTGAGGGAGAGCTGTGCTGGTAGGTGGTCAGTACTGGGGGAGAGCTGCAATGTCGGAGGGTCAGTACTGAGGGAGAGCTGCATTGTTGGATCGTAAATACTGAGGGAGAGCTGCGCTGTCAGAGGGTCAGTACGGAGGGAGTGCTGCACTGTCACAGTGTCAGTACTGAGGGAGTTCTGCACTGTCAGAGGTATTGTCCTGAGATTGGGCCACACTGTCGGAGCGCCAGTACAGGGTCAGTTCGACACTGTCAGACAGTGAGTACCGAGGGAGTGCATCACTATCAGAGGATCAGTGTGGAGGGAGTGCAGCAATTTCAGAGGGTCAGTGTGGAGGGAGTGCAGCATTCTCAGAGGGTCAGTGTGGAGGGAGTGCAGCATTGTCAGAGTGTCAGTGTGGAGTGAGTGCAACATTGTCAGAGTATCAGTGTGGAGGGCGTGCAGCATTGTCAGAGGGTCAGTGTGGAGGGAGTGCAGCATTGTCAGAGTGTCAGTGTGGAGTGAGTGCAACATTGTCAGAGTATCAGTGTGGAGGGAGTGCAGCATTGTCAGAGGGTCAGTGAGGGGGGAGTACAGCATTGTCAGCGGGTCAGTGTGGAGGGAGTGCAGCATTGTCAGAGGGTAGGTACTGAGGGACAGCTGCACTGTCAGAGGCTCAGTTCTGAGGGAGTGCTGCACTGTCAGAGGGTCAGTACTGAGGGAGTGCTGCACTGTCGACAGGTCAGTACTGAGGGAGTGCAGCACTGTCAGAGGGTCAGTACTGAGGGAGTGCCGCAGTGTCAGATGTTCAGTACTGAGGGAGTGCTGCACTGTCGGAGGGTCAACAATGAGGGAGTGCTGCACTGTCGCAGGGTCAGTACTGAGGGAGTGCTGCACTGTCGGTGGGTCAGTACTGAGGGAGTCCTGCACTGTCAGAGGGTCAGTACTGTGGGAGAGCTGCACTGTCAGAGGTTCAGTACGGAGGGAGTGCTGCACTGTGAAAGGGTCAGTATTGAGGGAATGCTGCAATATGAGAGGTTCAGTCCAGAGAGTGTGCTCCACTCAGAGGTTCAGTACTGATGGAGTGCTGCATGGTCAGAGGGTATATACTGCGGGAGAGCTGCACTGTCGGAGGGTCAGTACTGAGGGAGAGCTGCATTGTTGGAGGGTAAATATTGAGGGAGAGCTGTGCTGGTAGCTGGTCAGTACTGGGGGAGAGCTGCACTGTCGGAGGGTCAGGACTGAGGGAGAGCTGCATTGTTGGATCGTAAATACTGAGGGAGTGCTGCACTGTCATAGTGTCAGTTCTGAGGGAGTTCTGCACTGTCAGAGGGTCAGTACTGAGGGAGTTCTGGACTGTCAGAGGTATTGTCCTGAGATTGGGCCACACTGTTTGAGAGCCAGTACAGGGTCACTTCGACACTGTCAGACAGTGAGTACCGAGGGAGTGCATCACTATCAGAGGATCAGTGTGGAGGGAGAGCAGCAATTTCAGAGGATCAGTGTGGAGGGAGAGCAGAATTGTCAGAGGGTCAGTGTGGAGGGCGTGCAGCATTGTCAGAGGGTCAGTGTGGAGTGAGTGCAACATTGTCAGAGTATCAGTGTGGAGGGAGTGCAGCATTGTCAGAGGGTCAGTGTGGAGGTAATGCAGCCTTCTCAGAGTGTCAGTGTGGAGGGAGTGCAGCATTTTCAGAGGGTCAGTGTGGGGGGAGTGCAGCATTGTCAGGCGGTTAGTGTGGGGGGAGTGCAGCATTGTCAGAGGATCAGTGTGGAGGGAGTGCAGCATTGTCAGAGGATCAGTGTGGAGGGAGTGCAGCATTATCAGAGGGTCAGTGTGGAGGGAGTGCTGCATTATCAGAAGATCAGTGTAGCGGGAGTGCGGCATTGTCAGAGGGTTAGTTTTGGGGGAGGGCAGCACTTTCAGAGGGTCAGTGTGGAGGGTGTGCAGAATTGTCAGAGGGTCAGTGTGGAGGGAATGCAGCAGTGTCAGAGAATCAGTGCGGGGGCGGGGTGCAGCATTGTCAGAGGTTCATTGTGAAGGGAGTTTAGCATTGTCAGAGGATCAGTGTGGAGGTAGTGCAGCAGTGTCAGAGGGTCAGTGTGGTGGGAGTGCAGCATTGTGAGAGGTTCAGTATTGAGGAGGGCAGCACTTTCAGAGGGTAAGTGTGGAGGGAATGCAGCATTATCAGGTGATCAGTGAGGGGGGAGTACAGCATTGTCAGCGGGTCAGTGTGGAGGGAGTGCAGCATTGTCAGAGGATAGGTACTGAGGGACAGCTGCACTGTCAGAGGCTCAGTTCTGAGGGAGTGCTGCACGGTCGACAGGTCAGTACTGAGGGAGTGCAGCACTGTCAGAGGGTCAGTACTGAGGGAGTGCCGCAGTGTCAGATGTTCAGTACTGAAGGAGTGCTGCACTGTCGGAGGGTCAACAATGAGGGAGTGCTGCACTGTCGCAGGGTCAGTACTGAGGGAATGCTGCACTGTCGGTGGGTCAGTACTGAGGGAGTCCTGCACTGTCAGAGGGTCAGTACTGTGGGAGAGCTGCACTGTCAGAGGTTCAGTACGGAGGGAGTGCTGCACTGTGAAAGGGTCAGTATTGAGGGAATGCTGCAATGTAAGAGGTTCAGTCCAGAGAGTGTGCTCCACTCAGAGGTTCAGTACTGATGGAGTGCTGCATGGTCAGAGGGTATATACTGCGGGAGAGCTGCACTGTCGGAGGGTCAGTACTGAGGGAGAGCTGCATTGTTGGAGGGTAAATATTGAGAAGAGCTGTGCTGGTAGCTGGTCAGTACTGGGGGAGAGCTGCACTGTCGGAGGGTCAGTACTGAGGGAGAGCTGCATTGTTGGAGGGTAAATACTGAGGGAGAGCTGTGCTGGTAGGTGGTCAGTACTGGGGGAGAGCTGCACTGTCGGAGGGTCAGTAGTGAGGGAGAGCTGCATTGTTGGATCGTAAATACTGAGGGAGTGCTGCACTGTCATAGTGTCAGTTCTGAGGGAGTTCTGCACTGTCAGAGGGTCAGTACTGAGGGAGTTCTGCACTGTCAGAGGTATTGTCCTGAGATTGGGCCACACTGTCGGAGAGCCAGTACAGGGTCACTTCGACACTGTCAGACAGTGAGTACCGAGGGAGTGCATCACTATCAGAGGATCAGTGTGGAGGGAGAGCAGCAATTTCAGAGGGTCAGTGTGGAGGGAGAGCAGCATTGTCAGAGGGTCAGTGTGGAGGGCGTGCAGCATTGTCAGAGGGTCAGTGTGGAGGGAGTGCAGCATTGTCAGAGTGTCAGTGTGGAGTGAGTGCAACATTGTCAGAGTATCAGTGTGGAGGGAGTGCAGCAATGTCAGAGGGTCACTGTGGAGGGAAAGCAGCCTTCTCAGAGGGTCAGTGTGGAGGGATTGCAGCATTTTCAGAGGGTCAGTGTGGGGGGAGTGCAGCATTGTCAGGCGGTTAGTGTGGGGGGAGTGCAGCATTGTCAGAGGATCAGTGTGGAGGGAGTGCAGCATTGTCAGAGGATCAGTGTGGAGGGAGTGCAGCATTATCAGAGGGTCAGTGTGGAGGGAGTGCTGCATTATCAGAAGATCAGTGTAGCGGGAGTGCGGCATTGTCAGAGGGTTAGTTTTGGGGGGGCAGCAATTTCAGAGGGTCAGTGTGGAGGGTGTGCAGCATTGTCAGAGGGTCAGTGTGGAGGGAGAGCAGCATTGTCAGAGAGTCAGTGTGGAGGGAGTGCAGCATTGTCAGAGTGTCAGTGTGGAGTGAGTGCAACACTGTCAGAGGGTCAGTGTGGAGGGAATGCAGCCTTCTCAGAGAGTCAGTGTGGGGTGAGAGCAGCATTGTCAGAGGGTTAGTGTGGGGGGAGTGCAGCATTGTCAGAGGGTTAGTGTGGGGGGCGTGCAGCATTGTCAGAGGATCAGTGTGGAGGGAGTGCAGCATTATCTGAGGATCAGTGTCGAGGGATTGCAGCATTGTGAGAGGATCAGTGTCGGGGGAGTGCAGCATTGTCAGAGGATCAGTGTCGAGGGAGTGCAGCATTGTCAGAGGATCAGTGTCGAGGGAATGAAGCATTATCAGAGGGTCAGTGTGGAGGGAGTGCAGCATTGTCAGGGGGTCAGTATGGAGGGTGTGCAGTATTGTCAGAGGGTCAATGTGGAGGGAGTGCAGCATTGTCAGAGTGTCTGTGTGGAGTGAGTTCAACATTGTCAGAGTGTCAATGTGGAGGGAGTGCAGCATTGTCAGGGGGTCAGTGTGTAGGGAGCGCAGCATTTCCAGAGGGTCAATGTGGAGGAGTGTTGCACTGTCAGAGGGTCAGTGTGGACGGGGTGCAGCATTATCTGACGGTCTGTGTGGGGAGAGTGCGGCATTGTGAGAGGATCAGTGTGGGAGGAATGCAGCATCATCAGAGCTTCAGTGTGGGGGGAGTGCAGTATTGTCAGATAAACAGTGTGGGGGGAGTGCAGCATTATCAGAGTGTCAGTGTGGAGTGAGTGCAAAATTGTCAGAGTATCAGTGTCGAGGGAGTGCAACATTATCAGAGGATCATTGTGGAGGGAGTGCAGCATTGTCAGGGGGTCAGTGTGGAGGGAGTGCAGCATTTTCAGAGGGTCAGTGTGGAGGGAGTGCAGCATTGTCAGAGGATCAGTGTGGGGGGTGTGCTACATTGTCAGGGGATCAGTGTGGAGGGAGTGCAGCATTGTCGGAGGATCAGTGTGGAGGAAGTGCAGCAGTGTCAGAGGATCAGTGTGGAGGGAGTGCAGAATTATGCGGGGGTCAGTGTGGAGGGAATGCAGCATTGTCAGAGGATCAGTGTCGAGGGAGTGCAGCATTATCAGAGGATCATTGTGGAAGGAGTGCAGCATTGTCAGGGGGTCAGTGTGGATGGAGTGCAGCATTTTCAGAGGGTCAGTGTGGAGGGAGTGCAGCATTGTCAGAGGATCAGTTTGGGGGGAGTGCTACATTGTCAGAGGGTCAGTGCTGAGGGAGTGCTGCACAGTGAGAGGGTCAGTACTGAGGGAGTGCTGAACTGTCAGAGGGTCAGTACTGAGGGAGTGCTGCACTGTCAGAGGGTCAGTACTGAGGGAGTGCCGCAGTGTCAGATGTTCAGTACTGAGGGAGTGCCGCAGTGTCAGATGGTCAGTACTGAGGGAGTGATGCACTGTCAGAGGGTCAGTACTGAGGGAGTGCAGCATTGTCAGAGGATCAGTGTGGAGGGGGTGCAGCATTGTCAGAGGATCAGTTTGGAGGGAGTGCAGCATTGCCAGAGGGTCTGTGTGGAGGGAGTACAGCATTATCAGAGTGTCAGTGTGGAGGTAGTGCAGCATTGTCAGTGGGACATTGAGGAGGAGGTGCAGCATTGTCAGAGGATCAGTACTGAGGGAGAGGTGCACTGTCAGAGGGTCAGTACTGAGGGAGTGCTGCACTGTCGGAGGGTCAGTACTGTGGGAGTGCTGCACTGTCGGAGGGTCAACACTGAGGGAGTGCTGCACTGTCGGAGTGTCAACACTGAGGGAGTGCTGCACTGCCGAAGGGTCAGTACTGAGGGAGTGCTGCACTGTCGGTGGGTCAGTACTGAGGGAGTCCTGCACTGTCAGATGGTCAGTACTGTGGGAGAGCTGCACTGTCAGAGGTATTGTCCTGAGATTGGGCCACACTGTCGGAGAGCTAGTACAGGATCACTTTGACACTGTCAGACATTGAGTACCGAGGGAGTGCATCAGTCCAGAGAGTGTGCTACACTCAGAGGTTCAGTACTGATGGAGTGCTGCATGGTCAGAGGGTATATACTGGGGGAGAGCTGCACTGTCGGAGTGTCAGTACTGAGGGAGAGCTGCATTGTTGGATCGTAAATACTGAGGGAGAGCTTTGCTGCTAGGTGGTCAGTACTGGGGGAGAGCTGCACTGTCGGAGGGTCAGTACTGAGGGAGAGCTGCATTGTTGAATCGTAAATACTGAGGGAGAGCTGCGCTGTCAGAGGGTCAGTACGGAGGGAGTGCTGCACTGTCATAGTGTCAGTTCTGAGGGAGCGCTGCACTGTCAGAGGGTCTGTACTGAGGGAGTTCTGCACTGTCAGAGGGTCAGTACTGAGGGAGTTCTGCACTGTCAGAGGTATTGTCCTGAGATTGGGCCACACTGTCGGAGAGCTAGTACAGGGTCACTTCGACACTGTCAGACATTGAGTACCGAGGGAGTGCATCACTATCAGAGGATCAGTGTGGAGGGAGTGCAGCAATTTCAGAGGGTCAGTGTGGAGGGAGTGCAGCATTATCAGAGGGTCAGTGTGGGGGGAGTGCAGCATTGTGAGAGGGTCAGTGTGGAGGGAGTGCGCCATTGTCAGAGGGTCAGTGTGGAGGGAGTGCAGCATTGTCAGAGGGTCAGTGTGGAGTGTGTGCAGCATTTTTAGAGGGTCAGTGTGGAGGGAATGCAGCATTGTCAGAGGATCAGTGTGGACAGAGTGCAGCATTGTCAGAGGGTCAGTGTGGAGGGAGTGCAGCATTGTCAGAGGGTCAGTGTCGCGGGAGATCAACATTGTCAGAGGTTCATTGTGGAGGAAGTGCAGTATTGTCAGAGGATCATTGTGGAGGGAGTGCAGCATTGTCAGAGTGTCAGTGTAGAAGGAATGCAGAGGTGTCAGAGGATCAGTGTGGAGGGAGTGCTGCATTGTCAGAGGGTCAGTGTGGAGGGAGTGCAGCATTGTCAGAGGATCAGTGTCGAGGGACTGTAGCATTAGCAGAGGATCAGTGTGGAGGGAGTGAAGCATTGTCAGAGGGTCAGTGTGGAGGGAGTGCAGCATTTTCAGAGTGTCAGTGTGGAGGGAGTGCAGCATTGTCAGAGGGTCAGTGTAGAGGGAGTGCAGTATTTTCAGAGGATCAGTGTGGAGGGTGTGCAGCATTGTCAGAAGATCAGTGTGGAGTGGGTGCAGCAATTTCAGAGTGTCAGTGTAGGGGGAGAACAGCACTTTCAGAGGGTCAGTGTGGGGGGAGTGCAGCATTGTCAGAGGGTAAGTGTGGAGGGACTGCAGCAGTGTCAGAGAATCAGTGCGGGGGGAGTGCAGCATTGTCAGAGGTTCAGTGTGAAGGGAGTGCAGCATTGTCAGAGGATCAGTGTGGAGGTAATGCAGCAGTGTCAGAGGGTCAGTGTGGAGGGAGTGCAGCATTGTCAGAGGATCAGTGTGGAGGTAATGCAGCTGTGTCAGAGGTTCAGTGTGCAGGGAGTGCAGCTTTGTCAGAGGATCAGTATGGAGGGAGTGCAGCATTGTCAGAGGATCAGTGTCGAGGTAATGCAGCAGTGTCAGAGGGTCAGTGTGCAGGGAGTGCAGCTTTGTCAGAGGATCAGTATGGAGGGACTGCAGCAGTGTCAGAGAATCAGTGCGGGGGGAGTGCAGCATTATCAGAGGTTCAGTGTGAAGGGAGTGCAGCATTGTCAGAGGATCAGTGTGGAGGTAATGCAGCAGTGTCAGAGGGTCAGTGTGCAGGGAGTGCAGCATTGTCAGATGATCAGTGTGGAGGGAGTGCAGTATTGTCAGAGGGTCAGTGTGGAGGGAGTGCAGCATTGTCAGAGGATCAGTGTGGAGGGAGTGCAGCATTGTCAGAGAGTCAGTGTTGGGGGAGGGCAGCACTTTCAGAGGGTCAGTGTGGGGGGAGTGCAGCATTGTCAGAGGGTAAGTGTGGAGGGACTGCAGCAGTGTCAGAGAATCAGTGCGGGGGGAGTGCAGCATTGTCAGAGGTTCAGTGTGAAGGGAGTGCAGCATTGTCAGAGGATCAGTGTGGAGGTAATGCAGCAGTGTCAGAGGGTCAGTGTGGAGGGAGTGCAGCATTGTCAGAGGATCAGTGTGGAGGTAATGCAGCTGTGTCAGAGGTTCAGTGTGCAGGGAGTGCAGCTTTGTCAGAGGATCAGTATGGAGGGAGTGCAGCATTGTCAGAGGATCAGTGTCGAGGTAATGCAGCAGTGTCAGAGGGTCAGTGTGCAGGGAGTGCAGCTTTGTCAGAGGATCAGTATGGAGGGACTGCAGCAGTGTCAGAGAATCAGTGCGGGGGGAGTGCAGCATTATCAGAGGTTCAGTGTGAAGGGAGTGCAACATTGTCAGAGGATCAGTGTGGAGGTAATGCAGCAGTGTCAGAGGGTCAGTGTGCAGGGAGTGCAGCTTTGTCAGAGGATCAGTATGGAGGGAATGCAGCAGTGTCAGAGGATCAGTGTGGAGGGAGTGCAGCATTGTCAGAGGGTCAGTGTGGAGGGAGTGCAGCATTGTCAGAGGATCAGTGTCGAGGGAGTGCAGCATTATCAGAGGATCATTGTGGAGGGAGTGCAGCATTGTCAGGGGGTCAGTGCGGAGGGAGTGCAGCATTGTCAGGGGGTCAGTGTGGAGGGAGTGCAGAATTGTCAGAGGGTCAGTGCTGAGGGAGTGCAGCACTGTCAGAGGGTCAGTGTGGATGGAGTGCAGCATTGTCAGAGGGTCAGTTGGGGGGCGTGCAGCATTGTCAGAGTGTCAGTGTGGAGTGAGTGCAACATTGTCAAAGGGTCAGTGTAGAGGGAGTGCGTCATTGTCTGATGATCAGTGTGGGGAGTGTAGCAATTTCAGAGGGTCAGTGTGGGGGAGTGCAGCATTGTCAGGGGGTCAGTGAAGAGGGAGCGCAGCATTTCCAGAGTTTCAATGTGGAGGAGTGTTGCACTGTCAGAGGGTCAGTGTGGTGGGGGTGCAGCATTGTCAGAGGATCATTGTGGAGGGAGTGCAGAATTTTCAGAGGGTCAGTGTGCAGGGAGTGCAGCATTGTCAGAGGGTCAGTGTGGAGGTAGTGCTGCGTTGTCAGAGGATCAGTGTGGAGGGAGTGCAGCGTTATCAGAGGGTCAGTGTGCAGGGAGTGCAGGATTGTCAGAGGATCAGTGTGGAGGGAGTGCAGCATTGTCAAACGATCAGTGTGGAGGAAGTGCAGCATTTTCAGAGGGTCAGTGTGGAGGTAATGCAGCAGAGTCAGAGGATCAGTGTGGAGGGAGTGCAGCATTGTCAGGGGTCAGTGTGGAGGGAGTGCAGCACTGTCAGAGGGTCTGTATTGTGGGAGCACCGCACTGTGAGTGTGTCAGTACTTAGGGAATGCTGCACTGTCAGAGTGTCAGTTCGAGGGAGGGCTGCACTGTCAGAGAGTCAGCACTGCAGATGTGCCGTACTGTCGGAGGGTCTGTACTGTAGAAATGCTGCAATGACAGAGGGTCAGTACTCAGGGAGTGCTGCACTGTCAGATGGTCAGTACTGAGAGAGTGCTGCATTGTCGGAGGGTGTATACTGTGGAAATGCTGCACTGTCAGAGGGTCAGTGCTGAGGGAGTGCTGCATTGTTGGACGGTCAGTAATGGGGGATCGCCGCAATGTCAGAGGGTCAATCTGGAGGCAGTGCTGCACTGTCAGAGGGTCAGTGCTGAGGGAGTGCTGCACTGTCAATGGGTCAGTACTAAGGGAGTGCTGCTCTGTCAGAAGGTCAGTTCTGAGGGAGTACTGCACTGTCAGAGGGTCAACACTGAGGGAGTGCTGCACTGTCAGAGGGTCATTACTGAGGGAGTGCTGCACTGTCAGAAGGTCAGTAATGAGGGGGTGCTGCAGGGTAAGAGGTTCAGTACTGGGGGAGTGCTGCACTGTAAGGGGGTCAGTACTGAGGAAGTGCAGCACTGTCAGCGGGTCAGTACTGAGGGAGTGCTGCACTGTAAGAGGGACAGTTCTGAGGGAGTGCTGCACTGTCAGAGGGTGAGTACTGATGGAGTGCTGCACTGTAAGAGGGTCTGTACTGAGGGAGTGGAGCACTGTCAGAGGGTCAGTACTGAGGGAGTGCTGCACTGACAGAAGATCAGTTCTGAGGGAGTGCTGCACTGTCAGAGGGTCAGTGCTGAGGGAGTGCTGCACTGTCAGAGGGTCAGTGCTGAGGGGGTGCTGCACTGTGAGAGGGTCAGTACTGAGGGAGTGCTGCACTGTCAGAAGGTCTGTACTGCGGGAAACCTGCATTGTCGGAGCGTCAGTCCTGAGGGAGTGCCACACTGTAAGAGTGTCAGTATTTAGTGAGTGCAGCACTATCAAAGGGTCAGTACTGTGGGAGTGTCACAGTGTCAGATGGTCAGTACTGATGGAGCTCTGCACTGTCAGAGGGACTGTACTGAGGGAGTGCAGCACTGTCAAAGGGTCAGTACTGAGGGAGTGTCGCACTGTCAGATGGTCAGTACTGATGGAGTGCTGCATTGTCAGAGGATCAGTACTGAGGGAGTGCTACACTGTGAGAGGGTCAGTACTGATGGAGTGCTGCATTGTCGGACGGTCTGTACTGAGGGAGTGCTGCACTGTCAGAGGCTCAGTACTGATGGAGCACCGCACTGTGAGTATGTCAGTACTGAGGGAGCACTGCACTGTCAGAGGTTCAGTACTGATGGAAATGCTGCACTGTCAGAGGGTCAGTTCGAGGGAGGGCTGCACTGTCAGAGAGTCAGCACTGCGGATATGCCGTACTGTCGGAGGGTCTGTACTGTGGAAATGCTGCAGTGACAGAGGGTCAGTACTGAGGGAGTGCTTCACTGTCAGAGTGTCAGTACTAAGGGAGTGCTACACTGTCAGAGGGTCAGTACTGAGAGAATGCTGCACTGTCGGAGGGTCTGTACTGTGGAAATGCTGCAGTGACAGAGGGTCAGTACTGAGGGAGTGCTGCACTGTGAGAGGGTCAGTGCTGAGGGAGTGCTGCACTGTCAAAGGGTCAGTGCTGAGGGAGTGCTGCAATGTAAGAGGTTCAGTCCAGAGAGTGTGCTCCACTCAGAGGTTCAGTACTGATGGAGTGCTGCATGGTCAGAGGGTATATACTGCGGGAGAGCTGCACTGTCGGAGGGTCAGTACTGAGGGAGAGCTGCATTGTTGGAGGGTAAATATTGAGAAGAGCTGTGCTGGTAGCTGGTCAGTACTGGGGGAGAGCTGCACTGTCGGAGGGTCAGTACTGAGGGAGAGCTGCATTGTTGGAGGGTAAATACTGAGGGAGAGCTGTGCTGGTAGGTGGTCAGTACTGGGGGAGAGCTGCACTGTCAGAGGGTCAGTACTGAAGGAGTGCTACACTGTGAGAGGGTCAGTACTGAGGGAGCACTGCACTGTCAGAGGGTCAGTCCTGAGGGAGTGCTGCACTGTCAGAGGGTTTATACTGTGGGAAAGCTGCATTGTCGGAGGGTCTGTACTGAGGGAGTGGTGCACTGTCAGAGGGTCAGTACTGAAGGAGTGCTACACTGTGAGAGGGTCAGTACTGAGGGAGCACTGCACTGTCAGAGGGTCAGTCCTGAGGGAGTGCTGCACTGTCAGAGGGTCAGTACTGAGGGAGAGCTGCACTGTCAGAGGGTCAGTACTGAGGGAGTGCTGCACTGTCAGAGGGTCAGTACTGATGGAGGGCCACACTGTTAGAGGGTCAACACTGAGGGAGTGCTGCACTGTCAGAGGGTGTGTACTGAGGGAGTGCTGCACTGTCAGAAGGTCAATTACTGAGGGAGTACCACACTGTCAGAGGGTCATGGCTGAGGAAGCGTTGCACTGTCAGAGTGTCAGAACTGAGGTTTGCTGAGCTGTCAGAGGGTCAGTACTGAGCGAGTGCAGCACTATCAGCGCATCTGTCTAAGGGGCAACTGCATTGTAAGAGAGTCAGTACTGGGTGAGTGCCATACAATCAGATGGCCTGAATGGCCTTGTTTCTGCTCCCATGCCTTGTGGTCTAAGAGGAATATCTTGAATTGTTCAGTACATTTGCTTCTGCTTCCTACAGACCCTGCTCAGCAATGATTCCCGCGTCTAAATTCCAGAGACTTTGTTCAAACAGACTGTCTTCATTTGGTTTTTGAACTTGAAGAGGTTACATCCTCTTTTCCCAGGGTTGGAGGGTTCGTTTCACGTGACTGACCTGCCAGCTCAAAGGGATATTTTCAGCTGCAGGGCTGAGTTTTATTCCTCAGCTTCCGTGTGCAAATCCCAAATGGATCCCATTGCCCCACACTCAGCACAGTCGTGTGTTTCTTATTTCTGAACTTTCCAATGCTCATCCACTTCCAGAATGATATCCCACACTCCTCCAAACCGTATCGCAGGCTAATTGCCTGGGAGAGAGGAACGCTAAGAGGGGAAATAAAAACCTGAAAGTTGCTTACAGTGACATTAAGGGTGAATGAATAATGAGAGAAAGAGTAGGCTGTGGAAGACAGTGAGAGTCTGTGCATGGACCCAGAGGGTGTAGTGAATGGATGCATTTTGTCAGTGCTCACTGGGACGGGGTTGATAATAAATCGTGGAGATGCTCTGTGATATCATTACATGAATAAGCATATAAAGAGAGAGAGATGGTTCTGAGTGGTCTGGCCTTCTTACAACCCAATAAATCTCCAAAGACGGGGGAAATGTGTCTCAGTTTACCGAATGAGGTGATAGAGGAAGTAGCAGGTCCATTGGCAAACATTTTCAAATCCTCTCTGGCCACAGGAGAGTTGTCTGCAGACTGACCATGTGGTACTGTTATTCAAGAAGGAGCATGGGATATACCAGGCAGCTCCAGGCCGGTCAGGCTAATATCGTGGGTGGGACGTCTGTTGGAAGCAATTTTGGGAGATAGAATTAATCAGCATTTAAAGAGACTGGAGTTCAGGAAGAACAGTCAGAATGGTTCTGTTCAGGGGAGGTCAGGTCTGACCAATAGGATCGCACTGTTTAAGGAGGTGACCAGGTGTGTAAATAAGGGCAATACTTTCCTGTCGCCTGCTTGGAGGTCAGTCAGGCTTTTATCAGGATCCATACCGGAAACCGATAGTGAACATAAAAACTCCAGATCCAAGGAATTTGGCGCACAATGCTGAGTGGCAGGAAGCAGACAGTGATGGCCCAATGAGAAATCTCTGTCCGTTCATGTCTCACTGTTGGGGTCTTGCTGATGTGGCTGATAGAAAAGATTTAGGTTTGAATGGTGGATGGTTAATCATTGGGTTCAGGAATGATATGAAGATTGGTTGGGTGATAAATACTGAGGAGGATAGCCTTAGGTTACAGAAGGGTGGAGATGGCCTTGTCAGATGGACCGATCAGTGACAACGGGTGAGGTGCCTGAAGACTGGAGGGTGGTTAATGATGGGCCATTATTGAAGTAAGGCTGCAAGGTACAGCCATTGTACTATGGAGCTGTGAGCCTGATGGCAGTGGTGGGTCAGCTGTTGGAGGGCATTCTGAGAGACAACTTACATACATTTGGAAAAGCAAGAATTGATTCGGGATGGTCAGCTTGGCTTTGTTTGTGGAAATGATGTGTCCAACTTGATAGAGCTTTTGAAGGGATGACCAAGGAGACAGATGAGATGTTTTCACATGGGAAACTGATTAGTAAAAGGTTAGATGGCATGACATCCAGGGAGAGAGGACAGCACGGTGCCTCAGTGGTTTGATTCTAACTCCCGGTGACAGTCTGTATGGAGTTTACACATTCTCTCTGTATCTGTGTGCGTTTACACCGGGTGCTCCACTTTCCTCCCACAGTCCAAAGATGCCATGGGAAATGTAGCATTCCCGGGATCGAGTAGAGGATGTGAGTCTGGGTGGGATGCTGTTCAGACAGTCAGTGTGGGGCCAATGGACGGAATGGCTTGCTTCTACACTGTAGGAATTCTAAAATTAATCCAGAGAGACAAGTCATGTTCCGGTGATCTGGGCTCCAGTCTTGGACAGGGGTGGATGTGGGTCCTGACCGTCTGAAGTGGTT